>NW_028232060.1:180000-197500 GCF_054491065.1 Syngnathus leptorhynchus
TTCTTCCCGCCCCACCACCATCAACGTCGGCCACCACCACCAGACCGCCTCCCCCAGACTTCCAGAAGCGAAGCCGGTCCCCAAGCACCAACCCCGACCGACACCGAGGCACCCGCCGAAGGCGGGTGCCGAGTTCACCGGCCCCAAGCGACAACCGGTCACCGAGGCACCCGCCGAAGGCGGGTGCCGAGTTCACCGGCCCCAAGCGACAACCGGTCACCGAGGCACCCGCCGAAGGCGGGTGCCGAGTTCACCGGCCCCAAGCGACAACCGGTCACCGAGGCACCCGCCAAAGGCGGGTGCCGAGTTCACTGGCCCCAAGCGACAACCGGTCACCGAGGCACCCGCCGAAGGCGGGTGCCGAGTTCACTGGCCCCAAGCGACAGCGGTCACCGAGGCACCCGCCTCCGGCGGGTGCCGAGTTCACCGGCCCCGAGCACCAGCGGTCAGCCACGGAGGGTGCTGGATCATCCATACTTCCATAGCTCCAGAGCTCCATAGCCCCGGAGCTCCATAGCTCCATAGCCCCGGAGCTCCATAGCTCCATAGCCCCGGAGCTCCATAGCCCCGGAGCTCCATAGCTCCATAGCCCCGGAGCTCCATAGCCCCGGAGCTCCATAGCTCCATAGCCCCGGAGCTCCATAGCCCCGGAGCTCCATAGCTCCATAGCCCCGGAGCTCCATAGCCCCGGAGCTCCATAGCTCCATAGCCCCGGAGCTCCATAGCTCCATACTTCCATAGCCCCGGAGCTCCATACTTCCATAGCCCCAGAGCTCCATAGCTCCAGACTTCCATAGCTCCATACTTCCATAGCTCCATAGCTCCATAGCTCCATACTTCCATAGCTCCAGCCGCGGAGGGTGCTGGCTGGTGGCTCCATAGCTCCATACTTCCATACTTGCAGCCACGGAGTTGGCTAAAATTGCACTAAGTGCGAAAGCCCATTCATTTACAACGGCGTGTCCGCCAGGCGGCGACATTTCCCCGTTACCGGTGGCTGCGCGGCGGGTGAGTGACAGAGCTTATCCGAGCGGCTGGAACTCTGCGCCGGCGTGGTCGAGCGTGAGGCCTCGGCCCTTTGGCTGCCTGGTACCTAAAACACTTCCATTGATCCAGCCACGGAGGGTGCTGGCTGGTGGCTCCATACCTCCATAGCTCCATACCTCCAGAGCTCCAGAGCTCCATAGCACCAGAGCTCCATAGCTCCATAGCACCAGAGCTCCATAGCACCAGAGCTCCATAGCTCCATAGCACCAGAGCTCCATAGCTCCATAGCACCAGAGCTCCATAGCTCCATAGCACCAGAGCTCCATAGCACCAGAGCTCCATAGCTCCAGCCTGGGTGGCTGGTGGCTCCATAGCTCCATACTTCCATAGCTCCAGTCAGAGAGTTGGCGAAAATTGCACTAAGTGCGAAAGCCCATTCATTTACAAGGGCGTGTCCGCCAGGCGGCGACATTTCCCCGTTACCGGTGGCTGCGCGGCGGGTGAGTGACAGAGCTTATCCGAGCGGCTGGAACTCTGCGCCGGCGTGGTCGAGCGTGAGGCCTCGGCCCTTTGGCTGCCTGGTACCTAAAACACTTCCATTGATCCAGCCACGGAGGGTGCTGGCTGGTGGCTCCATACCTCCATAGCTCCATACCTCCAGAGCTCCAGAGCTCCATAGCACCAGAGCTCCATAGCTCCATAGCACCAGAGCTCCATAATACCAGAGCTCCATAGCTCCATAGCACCAGAGCTCCATAGCTCCATAGCACCAGAGCTCCATAGCTCCATAGCACCAGAGCTCCATAGCACCAGAGCTCCATAGCTCCATAGCACCAGAGCTCCATAGCTCCATAGCACCAGCTCCATAGCTCCATAGCACCAGAGCTCCATAGCTCCATAGCACCAGAGCTCCATAGCTCCATAGCACCAGAGCTCCATAGCTCCATAGCACCAGAGCTCCATAGCTCCATAGCACCAGAGCTCCATAGCTCCATAGCACCAGAGCTCCATAGCTCCATAGCACCAGAGCTCCATAGCTCCATAGCACCAGAGCTCCATAGCTCCATAGCACCAGAGCTCCATAGCTCCATAGCTCCAGGGCTCCATAGCTCCAGGGCTCCATAGCTCCATAGCTCCAGGGCTCCATAGCTCCAGGGCTCCAGGGCTCCATAGCTCCATACCTCCAGAGCTCCATAGCTCCATACTTCCAGAGCTCCATAGCTCCATAGCGCCATACTTCCATAGCTCCATAGCTCCATACTTCCATAGCACCAGAGCTCCATACCTCCAGAGCTCCATAGCTCCAGCCTGGGTGGCTGGTGGCTCCATAGCTCCATACTTCCATAGCTCCAGTCAGAGAGTTGGCGAAAATTGCACTAAGTGCGAAAGCCCATTCATTTACAACGGCGTGTCCACAAGGCGGCGACATTTCCCCGTTACCGGTGGCTGCGCGGCGGGTGAGTGACAGAGCTTATCCGAGCGGCTGGAACTCTGCGCCGGCGTGGTCGAGCGTGAGGCCTCGGCCCTTTGGCTGCCTGGTACCTAAAACACTTCCATTGATCCAGCCTCGGAGGGTGCTGGCTGGTGGCTCCATACCTCCATAGCTCCATACCTCCAGAGCTCCAGAGCTCCATAGCACCAGAACTCCATAGCTCCATAGCACCAGAGCTCCATAGCTCCATAGCACCAGAGCTCCATAGCTCCATAGCACCAGAGCTCCATAGCTCCATAGCACCAGAGCTCCATAGCTCCATAGCACCAGAGCTCCATAGCACCAGAGCTCCATAGCTCCATAGCACCAGAGCTCCATAGCTCCATAGCACCAGAGCTCCATAGCTCCATAGCACCAGAGCTACATAGCTCCATAGCACCAGAGCTCCATAGCACCAGAGCTCCATAGCTCCATAGCACCAGAGCTCCATAGCTCCATAGCACCAGAGCTCCATAGCTCCATAGCACCAGAGCTCCATAGCACCAGAGCTCCATAGCTCCAGCCTGGGTGGCTGGTGGCTCCATAGCTCCATACTTCCATAGCTCCAGTCAGAGAGTTGGCGAAAATTGCACTAAGTGCGAAAGCCCATTCATTTACAAGGGCGTGTCCGCCAGGCGGCGACATTTCCCCGTTACCGGTGGCTGCGCGGCGGGTGAGTGACAGAGCTTATCCGAGCGGCTGGAACTCTGCGCCGGCGTGGTCGAGCGTGAGGCCTGGGCCCTTTGGCTGCCTGGTACCTAAAACACTTCCATTGATCCAGCCACGGAGGGTGCTGGCTGGTGGCTCCATACCTCCATAGCTCCATACCTCCAGAGCTCCAGAGCTCCATAGCACCAGAGCTCCATAGCTCCATAGCACCAGAGCTCCATAGCACCAGAGCTCCATAGCTCCATAGCACCAGAGCTCCATAGCTCCATAGCACCAGAGCTCCATAGCTCCATAGCACCAGAGCTCCATAGCACCAGAGCTCCATAGCTCCATAGCACCAGAGCTCCATAGCTCCATAGCACCAGAGCTCCATAGCACCAGAGCTCCATAGCTCCATAGCACCAGAGCTCCATAGCTCCATAGCACCAGAGCTCCATAGCTCCATAGCACCAGAGCTCCATAGCTCCATAGCACCAGAGCTCCATAGCTCCATAGCACCAGAGCTCCATAGCTCCATAGCTCCAGGGCTCCATAGCTCCATAGCTCCAGGGCTCCATAGCTCCAGGGCTCCAGGGCTCCATAGCTCCAGGGCTCCATAGCTCCAGGGCTCCAGGGCTCCATAGCTCCATACCTCCAGAGCTCCATACCTCCAGAGCTCCAGAGCTCCATAGCACCAGAGCTCCATGGCTTCAGAGCTCCATAGCACCATAGCTCCATACCTCCAGAGCTCCATAGCTCCATAGCTCCATACCTCCAGAGCTCCATACCTCCAGAGCTCCATACCTCCAGAGCTCCATCGCTCCATAGCACCAGAGCTCCATAGCTCCATAGCACCAGAGCTCCATAGCACCAGAGCTCCATACTTCCATAGCACCAGAGCTCCATAGCTCCAGAGCTCCATAGCTCCAGCCTGGGTGGCTGGTGGCTCCATAGCTCCATACTTCCATAGCTCCAGTCAGAGAGTTGGCGAAAATTGCACTAAGTGCGAAAGCCCATTCATTTACAACGGCGTGTCCACAAGGCGGCGACATTTCCCCGTTACCGGTGGCTGCGCGGCGGGAGAGTGACAGAGCTCATCCGAGCGGCTGGAACTCTGCGCCGGTGTGGTCGAGCGTGAGGCCTCGGCACTTTGGCTGCCTGGTACCTAAACACTTCCATTGATCCAGCCACGGAGGGTGCTGGCTGGTGGCTCCATACCTCCATAGCTCCATACCTCCAGAGCTCCATAGCTCCATAGCACCAGAGCTCCATAGCTCCATAGCACCAGAGCTCCATAGCTCCATAGCACCAGAGCTCCATAGCTCCATAGCACCAGAGCTCCATAGCTCCATAGCACCAGAGCTCCATAGCTCCATAGCACCAGAGCTCCATAGCTCCATAGCACCAGAGCTCCATAGCTCCATAGCACCAGAGCTCCATAGCTCCATAGCACCAGAGCTCCATACCTCCATAGCTCCATACCTCCAGAGCTCCATAGCTCCATAGCACCAGAGCTCCATAGCTCCATAGCACCAGAGCTCCATAGCTCCATAGCACCAGAGCTCCATAGCTCCATAGCACCAGAGCTCCATAGCTCCATAGCACCAGAGCTCCATAGCTCCAGAGCTCCATAGCTCCAGAGCTCCATAGCTCCATAGCTCCATACTTCCATAGCTCCAGAGCTCCATGGCTCCATACTTCCATAGCTCCAGAGCTCCAGGGCTCCATAGCTCCATACCTCCAGAGCTCCATACCTCCAGAGCTCCATACCTCCAGAGCTCCATACCTCCAGAGCTCCATAGCTCCATAGCACCAGAGCTCCATAGCTCCATAGCACCAGAGCTCCATAGCACCAGAGCTCCATAGCACCAGAGCTCCATAGCTCCATAGCACCAGAGCTCCATAGCTCCATAGCACCAGAGCTCCATACTTCCAGAGCTCCATAGCTCCATAGCTCCATAGCTCCATAGCACCATAGCTCCATACTTCCAGAGCTCCATAGCTCCATAGCTCCATACTTCCATAGCTCCATAGCTCCATACTTCCATAGCTCCAGAGCTCCAAACTTCCATAGCTCCAGAGCTCCAGCCTGGCTGGTGGCTCCATAGCTCCATACTTGCAGCCACGGAGCTGGCGAAAATTGCACTAAGTGCGAAAGCCCATTCATTTACAAGGGCGTGTCCACAAGGCGGCGACATTTCCCCGTTACCGGTGGCTGCTTAGCGGGAGAGTGGCAGAGCTTATCCGAGCGGCTGGAACTCTGCGCCGGCGTGGTCGAGCGGCTGGCCTCGGTAGTTGAGGTACCAGGGGCGGGCTGGGGAGCTCCAGGCGGGGCTTGTGAGAGAGTGAAGCCGAGCGGCTGGAACTCTGGGCCGGCCTGGTCGAGCGGCTGGCCTCGGTAGTTGAGGTACCAGGGGCGGGCTGGGGAGCTCCAGGCGGGGCTTGTGAGAGAGTGTAGCCGAGCGGCTGGAACTCTGGGCCGGCGTGGTTGAGCAGCATGCCCGCGGAGGTGGCTCTTCCATAGGCACGGAGGGTGCTGGAGCTCCACACTTCCATAGGCAGGGAGGGTGCTGGAGCTCCACACTTCCATAGGCAGGGAGGGTGCTGGAGCTCCACACTTCCATAGGCAGGGAGGGTGCTGGAGCTCCACACTTCCATAGGCAGGGAGGGTGCTGGAGCTCCACACTTCCATAGGCAGGGAGGGTGCTGGCACATCCACACTTCCAGCCACGGAGCATGCTGGCACTTCCACCTTGCTTGCTAAGTCGGCGTGATCTTGCCCAAAAAGTCCCTCCTCACCTCCAGCTGGAAGTGGAAAAAAATCCTCCACCTGCTTGGCCGAGGTTCTGGAAGCCAGCAGCTCGCAGAATGTTGCCAAAGTTTCACTGGAAGGAAAAGAAAAGAGAAGACCGAGTGCGCATTTCACCTACCGCCGAATGTCCACAAGAGGGAAGTGTCACTCCGTCGCAGAATCTGCGCCGACGCACTCGGCACCCTTCGAATTTATGGTGCCGGTGCGGGTGTTCTGGGTGCAAAAAGGCCGCCCAAGTGGTAGAAAAAAATCAGACTTCGTCTCTTAGGTCGAAATTAATGCCAAGTTTTGAAATGCGCTGGCTGGTCCACCGACCAGGGCCCGTTACAAGTGCTTAGCCGAGGTCCTGGAAGCCTAACCCGGCGTGATCTTGTGCAAAAAGCCGCTGCTGAGCTCCAGCTGGAAGTGTAAAAAGAACCGGGCTGGATCAAAAAAAGAACCGGGCGGCCCGTTAAAATTGCTTAGCCGAGGTCCTGGAACCCTAACCCGGCGTGATCTTGTGCAAAAAGCCGCTGCTGAGCTCCAGCTGGAAGTGTAAAAAGAACCGGGCTGGTTCAAAAAAAGAACCGGGCGACCCGTTAGAAGTGCTTAGCCGAGGTCCTGGAAGCCTAACCCGGCGTGATCTTGTGCGAAAAGCCGCTGCTGAGCTCCAGCTGGAAGTGGAAAAAGAACCGGGCTGGATCAAAAAAGAACCGGGCGACCCGTTAAAATTGCTTAGCCGAGGTCCTGGAAGCCTAACACGGCGTGATCTTGTGCAAAAAGCCGCTCCCGAGCTCCAGCTGGAAGTGTAAAAAGAACCAGGCTGGATAAAAAAAAAGAACCGGGCTGGATCAAAAAAAGAACCGGGCGACCCGTTAAAATTGCTTAGCCGAGGTCCTGGAAGCCTAACACGGCGTGATCTTGTGCAAAAAGCCGCTCCCGAGCTCCAGCTGGAAGTGTAAAAAGAACCGGGCTGGATAAAAAAAGAACCGGGCTGGATCAAAAAAGAACCGGGCGACCCGTTAAAATTGCTGAGCCGAGGTCCTGGAAGCCTAACACGGCGTGATCTTGTGCAAAAAGCCGCTCCCGAGCTCCAGCTGGAAGTGTAAAAAGAACCGGGCTGGATAAAAAAAGAACCGGGCTGGATCAAAAAAGAACCGGGCGACCCGTTAAAATTGCTTAGCCGAGGTCCTGGAAGCCTAACCCGGCGTGATCTTGTGCAAAAAGCCGCTCCCGAGCTCCAGCTGGAAGTGTAAAAAGAACCGGGCTGGATAAAAAAAAGAACCGGGCTGGATCAAAAAAGAACCGGGCGACCCGTTAAAATTGCTTAGCCGAGGTCCTGGAAGCCTAACACGGCGTGATCTTGTGCAAAAAGCCGCTCCCGAGCTCCAGCTGGAAGTGTAAAAAGAACCGGGCTGGATAAAAAAAGAACCGGGCTGGATCAAAAAAGAACCGGGGGACCCGTTAAAATTGCTTAGCCGAGGTCCTGGAAGCCTAACCCGGCGTGATCTTGTGCAAAAAGCCGCTCCCGAGCTCCAGCTGGAAGTGTAAAAAGAACCGGGCTGGATAAAAAAAAGAACCGGGCTGGATCAAAAAAGAACCGGGCGACCCGTTAAAATTGCTTAGCCGAGGTCCTGGAAGCCTAACACGGCGTGATCTTGTGCAAATAGCCGCTCCCGAGCTCCAGCTGGAAGTGTAAAAAGAACCAGGCTGGATAAAAAAAAGAACCGGGCTGGATCAAAAAAGAACCGGGCGACCCGTTAAAATTGCTTAGCCGAGGTCCTGGAAGCCTAACCCGGCGTGATCTTGTGCAAAAAGCCGCTCCCAAGCTCCAGCTGGAAGTGTAAAAAGAACCGGGCTGGATAAAAAAAAGAACCGGGCTGGATCAAAAAAGAACCGGGCGACCCGTTAAAATTGCTTAGCCGAGGTCCTGGAAGCCTAACACGGCGTGTTCTTGTGCAAAAAGCCGCTCCCGAGCTTCAGCTGGAAGTGTAAAAAGAACCGGGCTGGATAAAAAAAGAACCGGGCTGGATAAAAAAAAGAACCGGGCGACCCGTTAAAATTGCTTAGCCGAGGTCCTGGAAGCCTAACACGGCGTGATCTTGTGCAAAAAGCCGCTCCCGAGCTCCAGCTGGAAGTGTAAAAAGAACCGGGCTGGATAAAAAAAAAACCGGGCTGGATCAAAAAAGAACCGGGGGACCCGTTAAAATTGCTTAGCCGAGGTCCTGGAAGCCTAACCCGGCGTGATCTTGTGCAAAAAGCCGCTCCCGAGCTCCAGCTGGAAGTGTAAAAAGAACCGGGCTGGATAAAAAAAAGAACCGGGCTGGATCAAAAAAGAACCGGGCGACCCGTTAAAATTGCTTAGCCGAGGTCCTGGAAGCCTAACACGGCGTGATCTTGTGCAAATAGCCGCTCCCGAGCTCCAGCTGGAAGTGTAAAAAGAACCAGGCTGGATAAAAAAAAGAACCGGGCTGGATCAAAAAAGAACCGGGCGACCCGTTAAAATTGCTTAGCCGAGGTCCTGGAAGCCTAACCCGGCGTGATCTTGTGCAAAAAGCCGCTCCCAAGCTCCAGCTGGAAGTGTAAAAAGAACCGGGCTGGATAAAAAAAAGAACCGGGCTGGATCAAAAAAGAACCGGGCGACCCGTTAAAATTGCTTAGCCGAGGTCCTGGAAGCCTAACACGGCGTGTTCTTGTGCAAAAAGCCGCTCCCGAGCTTCAGCTGGAAGTGTAAAAAGAACCGGGCTGGATAAAAAAAGAACCGGGCTGGATCAAAAAAAGAACCGGGCGACCCGTTAAAATTGCTTAGCCGAGGTCCTGGAAGCCTAACACGGCGTGATCTTGTGCAAAAAGCCGCTCCCGAGCTCCAGCTGGAAGTGTAAAAAGAACCGGGCTGGATAAAAAAAAGAACCGGGCTGGATCAAAAAAGAACCGGGCGACCCGTTAAAATTGCTTAGCCGAGGTCCTGGAAGCCTAACACGGCGTGATCTTGTGCAAAAAGCCGCTCCCGAGCTCCAGCTGGAAGTGTAAAAAGAACCGGGCTGGATAAAAAAAAAGAACCGGGCGGCCCGTTAAAATTGCTTAGCCGAGGTCCTGGAAGCCTAACCCGGCGTGATCTTGTGCAAATAGCCGCTGCCGAGCTCCAGCTGGAAGTGTGAAAAGAACCGGGCTGGATAAAAAAAAGAACCGGGCTGGATCAAAAAAGAACCGGGCGACCCGTTAAAATTGCTTAGCCGAGGTCCTGGAAGCCTAACACGGCGTGATCTTGTGCAAAAAGCCGCTCCCGAGCTCCAGCTGGAAGTGTAAAAAGAACCGGGCTGGATAAAAAAAGAACCGGGCTGGATCAAAAAAGAACCGGGCGACCCGTTAAAATTGCTTAGCCGAGGTCCTGGAAGCCTAACCCGGCGTGATCTTGCCCGAAATTCGGCCTCTATACTTCCATTTTAGGTACCAGGCGCTCATAGTGTGTTGGTCCCACTAGTCAGTGTACTGGTCCCACTCGCTAGTGTACTGGTCCCCCTAGTCAGTGTACTCATCCAGTTACCCCCCGTTTTCCAAAACACCATCGGCACGTATAAGGGGGGGACTCCTGAGAGAGATGAGGTATATGGCAGCGCAACACCAATCCGCTCCGCGCTGGTTCCCATGTCGGCTACGGATGAATAAAACCAGCCTGTCCCCCCTGGAGCTCACGAGACACGGAATTTTTTCTAAGTGCCAACGGCTCTTCCGAGCAAACGTGTCCGCTCCGGCTGGTTCCCCCGTCGGCCTCGAATGACGAAAAATGCCGGTCTCCGCCCGGAGCTCATGACAAACGAAAAATTTTCTAAGTGCCAACGGCACTAGCGAGCGAATGTGTCCGCTCGGCGCTGGTTCCCGGGTCGAACCCGGAAGACGAAAAACGCCGGTCCTCGCCCGGAGCTCATGACAAACGAAAAATTTTCTAAGTGCCAACGGCACTAGCGAGCGAATGTGTCCGCTCGGCGCTGGTTCCCGGGTCGAACCCGGAAGACGAAAAACGCCGGTCCTCGCCCGGAGCTCATGACAAACGAAAAATTTTCTAAGTGCCAACGGCACTAGCGAGCGAATGTGTCCGCTCGGCGCTGGTTCCCGGGTCGAACCCGGAAGACGAAAAACGCCGGTCTCCGCCCGGAGCTCATGACAAACGAAAAATTTTCTAAGTGCCAACGGCACTAGCGAGCGAATGTGTCCGCTCGGCGCTGGTTCCCGGGTCGGACCCGGAAGACGAAAAACGCCGGTCTCCGCCCGGAGCTCATGACAAACGAAAAATTTTCTAAGTGCCAACGGCACTAGCGAGCGAATGTGTCCGCTCGGCGCTGGTTCCCGGGTCGAACCCGGAAGACGAAAAACGCCGGTCCTCGCCCGGAGCTCATGACAAACGAAAAATTTTCTAAGTGCCAACGGCACTTGCGAGCGAATGTGTCCGCTCGGCGCTGGTTCCCGGGTCGAACCCGGAAGACGAAAAACGCCGGTCTCCGCCCGGAGCTCATGACAAACGAAAAATTTTCTAAGTGCCAACGGCACTTGCGAGCGAATGTGTCCGCTCGGCGCTGGTTCCCGGGTCGAACCCGGAAGACGAAAAACGCCGGTCTCCGCCCGGAGCTCATGACAAACGAAACATTTTCTAAGTGCCAACGGCACTTGCGAGCGAATGTGTCCGCTCGGCGCTGGTTCCCGGGTCGAACCCGGAAGACGAAAAACGCCGCTCTCCGCCCGGAGCTCATGACAAACGAAAAATTTTCTAAGTGCCAACGGCACTTGCGAGCGAATGTGTCCGCTCGGCGCTGGTTCCCGGGTCGAACCCGGAAGACGAAAAACGCCGCTCTCCTCCCGGAGCTCATGACAAACGAAAAATCTTCTAAGTGCCAACGGCACTTGCGAGCGAATGTGTCCGCTCGGCGCTGGTTCCCGGGTCGAACCCGGAAGACGAAAAACGCCGGTCCTCGCCTGGAGGTCCCAGCAAAATCAGCGAAAAAACGACTAAGTGTCAACTTTCAAAAAAACGACTAAGTGTCAACTTTCGAAAAAACGGCTAAGTGTCGACTTTCGAAAAAACGGCTAAGTGTCGCCTTTCGAAAAAACGACTAAGTGTCGCCTCTCTGAAAAAACGACTAAGTGCCCACGGCTCTGCGGGGCTTGTGAGTCCGCCCCGCGTCGGTTCGGCGGTCGGCCTCAAAAAGCGAAAAATCAGCCTCTCTCCCTGGAGCTCACCAAAAATTTGTCGAAATTTTTCTAAGTTCTCCTCGAGGTACCAGGGGGTGAGGTACCCGGGCTAAGGTGCAGTACCTTTTTTGGTCTTCAGGTGCGCCAGAGTACAATGAAATGGTCCCAGTAGTCAGTGTACTCATCGACTTTCCCCCCGTTTTCCAAAGCACCTCGTTTACGAGTATGGAGGAGATGGTGCTGGTCTCCCCACGGCGTCGGACACGCCGTCCTCGACAGCACAAGGTCGGATAGAAGACCTGGAAAGCGCCGTGGCACGCGCTGGAGGTGGGCACTTTGGCGAAAAAACGACTAAGTGTCAACTTTCGAAAAAACGGCTAAGTGTCAACTTTCGAAAAAACGGCTAAGTGTCAACTTTCGAAAAAACGACTAAGTGTCACCTCTCTGAAAAAATGGCAAAGTGTCGCCTCTCTGAAAATTTTCTAAGTGCCCACGGCTCTGCGGGCTCGTGCATCCGAGCCGCGCCGGTTCTGCAACCGGCCTAGAATGACGAAAAATAACGGTCTCCTCCTGGAGCTCAGAGCCAATTGTGGCGAAAAAGTGGCAAAGTGCCCACGGCTCTGCGGGCTCGTGCATCCGACCCGCGCCGGTTCTGCAGCCGGCCTAGAATGACGAAAAATAACGGTCTCCTCCTGGAGCTCACAGCCAACTTGGCAAAAAGTTTCTAAGTGCCCACGGCCCTGCCGAGCTTTGGCGTCCGCCCAGCGCCGGTTCCGCAGTCGGCCTCGAATGACGAAAAATAACGGTCTCCTCCTGGAGCTCACAGCCAACTTGGCAAAAAGTTTCTAAGTGCCCACGGCCCTGCCGAGCTTTGGCGTCCGCCCAGCGCCGGTTCCGCAGTCGGCCTCGAATGACGAAAAATAACGGTCTCCTCCTGGAGCTCACAGCCAACTTGGCAAAAAGTTTCTAAGTGCCCACGGCCCTGCCGAGCTTTGGCGTCCGCCCAGCGCCGGTTCCGCAGTCGGCCTCGAATGACGAAAAATAACGGTCTCCTCCTGGAGCTCACAGCCAACTTGGCAAAAAGTTTCTAAGTGCCCACGGCCCTGCCGAGCTTTGGCGTCCGCCCAGCGCCGGTTCCGCAGTCGGCCTCGAATGACGAAAAATAACGGTCTCCTCCTGGAGCTCACAGCCAACTTGGCAAAAAGTTTCTAAGTGCCCACGGCCCTGCCGAGCTTTGGCGTCCGCTCAGCGCCGGTTCCGCAGTCGGCCTCGAATGACGAAAAATAACGGTC
The DNA here is from genome assembly GCF_054491065.1 of Syngnathus leptorhynchus. NCBI lineage: Eukaryota > Metazoa > Chordata > Actinopteri > Syngnathiformes > Syngnathidae > Syngnathus > Syngnathus leptorhynchus. The sequence continues at coordinate 192,374 of NW_028232060.1, forward strand.
TCCTCCTGGAGCTCACAGCCAACTTGGCAAAAAGTTTCTAAGTGCCCACGGCCCTGCCGAGCTTTGGCGTCCGCTCAGCGCCGGTTCCGCAGTCGGCCTCGAATGACGAAAAATAACGGTCTCCTCCTGGAGCTCACAGCCAACTTGGCAAAAAGTTTCTAAGTGCCCACGGCCCTGCCGAGCTTTGGCGTCCGCCCAGCGCCGGTTCCGCAGTCGGCCTCGAATGACGAAAAATAACGGTCTCCTCCTGGAGCTCACAGCCAACTTGGCAAAAAGTTTCTAAGTGCCCACGGCCCTGCCGAGCTTTGGCGTCCGCTCAGCGCCGGTTCCGCAGTCGGCCTCGAATGACGAAAAATAACGGTCTCCTCCTGGAGCTCACAGCCAACTTGGCAAAAAGTTTCTAAGTGCCCACGGCCCTGCCGAGCTTTGGCGTCCGCTCAGCGCCGGTTCCGCAGTCGGCCTCGAATGACGAAAAATAACGGTCTCCTCCTGGAGCTCACAGCCAACTTGGCAAAAAGTTTCTAAGTGCCCACGGCCCTGCCGAGCTTTGGCGTCCGCCCAGCGCCGGTTCCGCAGTCGGCCTCGAATGACGAAAAATAACGGTCTCCTCCTGGAGCTCACAGCCAACTTGGCAAAAAGTTTCTAAGTGCCCACGGCCCTGCCGAGCTTTGGCGTCCGCTCAGCGCCGGTTCCGCAGTCGGCCTCGAATGACGAAAAATAACGGTCTCCTCCTGGAGCTATCAGCCAACTTGGCAAAAAGTTTCTAAGTGTCACATCTCTGAAAAAACGACTAAGTGTCAACTTTCGAAAAAACGGCTAAGTGTCAACTTTCGAAAAAACGGCAAAGTGTCACATCTCCGAAAAAACGGCTAAGTGTCGACTTTCGAAAAAACGGCTAAGTGTCAACTTTCGAAAAAACGGCAAAGTGTCACATCTCTGAAAAAACGGCAAAGTGTCACATCTCTGAAAAAACGGCTAAGTGTCACATCTCTGAAAAAACGGCTAAGTGTCACATCTCTGAAAAAACGGCAAAGTGTCAACTTTCGAAAAAACGACAGAGTGTCGCCTCTCTGAAAAAACGACTAAGTGTCGACTCTGAGAAAATGGCAAAGTGCCCACGGCTCTGCGGGCTCGTGCATCCGACCCGCGCCGGTTCCCCAGCCGGCCTGAAATAAGGCAAAACCAGCCTCTCCGCCTGGAGCTCAGAGCCAACTTGGCGAATATTTTCTAAGTGCCCACGGCTCTGCGTGGCTACGGCGTCTGCCCAGCGCCGGTTCCTGGGTCGAACCCCGAGGACGAGGAATGCCGGTCTCCGCCTGGAGGTCCCAGCTTAATCGGCGAAAATTTTCTAAGTGCCCACGGCTCTGCCGGGCTCGTGCATCCGACCTGCGCCGGTTCCCCAGCCGGCCTGAAATAAGGCAAAACCAGGCTCTCCCCCTGGAGCTCAGAGCCAATTGTGGCGAAAAAACGACTAAGTGTCAACTTTCGAAAAAACGACTAAGTGTCAACTTTCCAAAAAAACGGCTAAGTGTCGACTTTCGAAAAAACGGCTAAGTGTCAACTTTCGAAAAAACGACTAAGTGTCGCCTCTGAAAAAACGACTAAGTGTCGCCTCTCTGAAAAAACGACTAAGTGCCCACGGCTCTGGGGGGCTTGTGAGTCCGCCCCGCGCCGGTTCGGCGGTCGGCCTCAAAAAGCGAAAAATCAGCCTCTCTCCCTGGAGCTCACCAAAAATTTGTCGAAATTTTTCTAAGTTCTCCTCGAGGTACCAGGGGGTGAGGTACCCGGGCTAAGGTGCAGTACCTTTTTTGGTCTTCAGGTGCGCCAGAGTACAATGAAATGGTCCCAGTAGTCAGTGTACTCATCGACTTTCCCCCCGTTTTCCAAAGCACCCCGTTTACGAGTATGGAGGAGATGGTGCTGGTCTCCCCACGGCGTCGGACACGCCGTCCTCGACAGCACAAGGTCGGATAGAAGACCTGAAAAGCGCCGTGGCACGCGCTGGAGGTGTTACTGTGGCGAAAAAGTGACTAAGTGTCAACTTTCGAAAAAACGGCTAAGTGTCAACTTTCGAAAAAACGGCTAAGTGTCAACTTTCGAAAAAACGGCTAAGTGTCACCTCTCTGAAAAAACGGCAAAGTGTCAACTTTCGAAAAAACGACTAAGTGTCAACTTTCGAAAAAACGACTAAGTGTCACCTCTCTGAAAAAATGGCAAAGTGTCAACTGCGAATGTGGTGGTGCATGGAAGGAAGTGGAGGACGGCCGCCTCCTTAAACACAGGCCGAAGAGGAGCGTCAGGGCCGGCTCCTTAAACACGGACCGAGTGTCGCCCTTAACACAGACCAAGCGGAGGACGGCCGCCTCCCTAAATACAGGCCGAACCGGAGCGCGAGGGCCGCTCCTTAAACACGGACCGAGTGTCGCCCTTAACACAGACCAAGGGGAGGACGGCCGCCTCCTTAAACACAGGCCGGAGAAGAGCGTCAGGGCCAGGCTCCTCAAACATGGACCGAGTGTCGCCCTTAACACAGACCAAGGGGAGGACGGCCGCCTCCTTAAACACAGGCCGGAGAGGAGCGTCAGGGCCAGGCTCCTCAAACATGGACCGAGTGTCGCCCTTAACACAGACCAAGGGGAGGACGGCCGCCTCCTTAAACACAGGCCGGAGAGGAGCGTCAGGGCCAGGCTCCTCAAACATGGACCGAGTGTCGCCCTTAACACAGACCAAGGGGAGGACGGCCGCCTCCTTAAACACAGGCCGGAGAGGAGCGTCAGGGCCAGGCTCCTCAAACATGGACCGAGTGTCGCCCTTAACACAGACCAAGGGGAGGACGGCCGCCTCCTTAAACACAGGCCGGAGAGGAGCGTCAGGGCCAGGCTCCTCAAACATGGACAGAGTGTCGCCCTTAACACAGACCAAGGGGAGGACGGCCGCCTCCTTAAACACAGGCCGGAGAGGAGCGTCAGGGCCAGGCTCCTCAAACATGGACCGAGTGTCGCCCTTAACACAGACCAAGGGGAGGACGGCCGCCTCCTTAAACACAGGCCGGAGAGGAGCGTCAGGGCCAGGCTCCTCAAACATGGACCGAGTGTCGCCCTTAACACAGACCAAGCGGAGGACGGCCGCCTCCCTAAATACAGGCCGAACCGGAGCGCGAGTGTCGCTCCTTAAACACGGACCGAGTGGAGGACGGCCGCCTCCTTAAACACAGGCCGAACAAAATGACACAAAGTGTCAACTGCGAATGTTGTCCATCCAAGGAAGGAGCGTGATGCCCGGCCGGCTCCTTAAACACAGGCCGAGAGTCGCCCCGGACGGTCCGCCTCGCGGCGCCCGTCTGCTCGGATAAAATGACACAAAGTGTCAACTACGAATGTTGTCCATCCAAGGAGGGAGCGTGATGCCCGGCCGGCTCCGAAAACACAGGCCGAGAGTCGCCCCGGACGGTCCGCCTCGCGGCGCCCGCCCGCTCGGATAAAATGACACAAAGTGTCAACTACGAATGTTGTCCATCCAAGGAGGGAGCTTGAGGCCCGGCCGGCTCCGAAAACACAGGCCGAGAGTCGCCCCGGACGGTCCGCCTCTCGAGGCGCCCGCCCGCTCGGATAAAATGACACAAAGTGTCAACTACGAATGTTGTCCATCCAAGGAGGGAGCGTGATGCCCGGCCGGCTCCGAAAACACAGGCCGAGAGTCGCCCCGGACGGTCCGCCTCTCGAGGCGCCCGTCTGCTCGGATAAAATGACACAAAGTGTCAACTGCGAATGTTGTCCATCCAAGGAAGGAGCGTGATGCCCGGCCGGCTCCGAAAACACAGGCCGAGAGTCGCCCCGGACGGTCCGCCTCGCGGCGCCCGCCCGCTCGGATAAAATGACACAAAGTGTCAACTACGAATGTTGTCCATCCAAGGAGGGAGCTTGAGGCCCGGCCGGCTCCGAAAACACAGGCCGAGAGTCGCCCCGGACGGTCCGCCTCTCGAGGCGCCCGCCCGCTCGGATAAAATGACACAAAGTGTCAACTACGAATGTTGTCCATCCAAGGAGGGAGCGTGATGCCCGGCCGGCTCCGAAAACACAGGCCGAGAGTCGCCCCGGACGGTCCGCCTCGCGGCGCCCGCCCGCTCGGATAAAATGACACAAAGTGTCAACTACGAATGTTGTCCATCCAAGGAGGGAGCTTGAGGCCCGGCCGGCTCCGAAAACACAGGCCGAGAGTCGCCCCGGACGGTCCGCCTCTCGAGGCGCCCGCCCGCTCGGATAAAATGACACAAAGTGTCAACTACGAATGTTGTCCATCCAAGGAGGGAGCGTGATGCCCGGCCGGCTCCGAAAACACAGGCCGAGATTCGACCCCGGACGGGCCGTCTTCTCCCGGCGCCCGCCCGCGTACGCCCCCCATCCCCGGTCGCCCGTCTGCTCCCGGCGGGCCTCCGAGTACCCCCTCACCCAACTGACCGACTGGCACTCATGACCCGCCTTGGTAGGGCCTCCATCGGCCTCGGCGCGTCCGACGTCGGGTGGACGGTTCCTACCCACTGCGGGTCGCACTCTAGCGCCCCGGCCGCCGCGTGAGCGTGCGCTCCCCGCGCCGCCCCGCAGGCCCCGGCGCGACCGTACTGCGGCGAGACCGAGACGACCCGGTTTGGCATCCATCCCACCTAGCCACGATCCACGGAGGCCGAGCGAGCGGCTGAGTGTCGGGCGCCGCGCGTGCGAGCGTCCGCCGGCCGCGCCGGTCCTTCCGCGAATGTCGTTTCTCAAACCCTCCGGCTTGATAGCGGCGGCACCACGGGAAGCCGTCCACACACACCGTCCGACCTCTATCCGAAAAGCCTTCCCGACCAACCGCGGTCGCGGGGGCGTCTGTCGCTCCGCATCGGGGGGGCGTATGGCTTCCGCGCTACGCGCTGCGGGCTCGGGGGGGCCGCAACGGCTGAGTCTGACTCGGCCGGGGCGCAGCTTCCCTCCCGGCAGTCAGCAATAGTGCCGATCGCGCCTGCCACCAGCCCCCTCCCCGACGGGTTCGTCGGCGCCGGCTGGCCGCCGTCCGCCTTCGTTCCCCGAGGGTTCCCAACCAGCGCCGATCCAACTCCGCATCCTGGCCGCACGCAGTGCGTGCCTCGCG
>NW_028232060.1:212500-227500 GCF_054491065.1 Syngnathus leptorhynchus
CCATAGCTCCATAGCACCAGAGCTCCATAGCTCCATAGCACCAGAGCTCCATAGCTCCATAGCACCAGAGCTCCATAGCTCCATAGCACCAGAGCTCCATAGTTCCATAGCACCAGAGCTCCATAGCTCCATAGCACCAGAGCTCCATAGCTCCATAGCTCCAGGGCTCCATAGCTCCAGGGCTCCATAGCTCCATAGCTCCAGGGCTCCATAGCTCCAGGGCTCCAGGGCTCCATAGCTCCATACCTCCAGAGCTCCATAGCTCCATACTTCCAGAGCTCCATAGCTCCATAGCGCCATACTTCCATAGCTCCATAGCTCCATACTTCCATAGCACCAGAGCTCCATACCTCCAGAGCTCCATAGCTCCAGCCTGGGTGGCTGGTGGCTCCATAGCTCCATACTTCCATAGCTCCAGTCAGAGAGTTGGCGAAAATTGCACTAAGTGCGAAAGCCCATTCATTTACAACGGCGTGTCCACAAGGCGGCGACATTTCCCCGTTACCGGTGGCTGCGCGGCGGGTGAGTGACAGAGCTTATCCGAGCGGCTGGAACTCTGCGCCGGCGTGGTCGAGCGTGAGGCCTCGGCCCTTTGGCTGCCTGGTACCTAAAACACTTCCATTGATCCAGCCTCGGAGGGTGCTGGCTGGTGGCTCCATACCTCCATAGCTCCATACCTCCAGAGCTCCAGAGCTCCATAGCACCAGAGCTCCATAGCTCCATAGCACCAGAGCTCCATAGCTCCATAGCACCAGAGCTCCATAGCTCCATAGCACCAGAGCTCCATAGCTCCATAGCACCAGAGCTCCATAGCACCAGAGCTCCATAGCTCCATAGCACCAGAGCTCCATAGCTCCATAGCACCAGAGCTCCATAGCTCCATAGCACCAGAGCTCCATAGCTCCATAGCACCAGAGCTCCATAGCACCAGAGCTCCATAGCTCCATAGCACCAGAGCTCCATAGCTCCATAGCACCAGAGCTCCATAGCTCCATAGCACCAGAGCTCCATAGCACCAGAGCTCCATAGCTCCAGCCTGGGTGGCTGGTGGCTCCATAGCTCCATACTTCCATAGCTCCAGTCAGAGAGTTGGCGAAAATTGCACTAAGTGCGAAAGCCCATTCATTTACAACGGCGTGTCCACAAGGCGGCGACATTTCCCCGTTACCGGTGGCTGCGCGGCGGGAGAGTGACAGAGCTCATCCGAGCGGCTGGAACTCTGCGCCGGCGTGGTCGAGCGTGAGGCCTCGGCACTTTGGCCGCCTGGTACCTAAACACTTCCATTGATCCAGCCACGGAGGGTGCTGGCTGGTGGCTCCATACCTCCATAGCTCCATACCTCCAGAGCTCCATAGCTCCATAGCACCAGAGCTCCATAGCTCCATAGCACCAGAGCTCCATAGCTCCATAGCACCAGAGCTCCATAGCTCCATAGCACCAGAGCTCCATAGCTCCATAGCACCAGAGCTCCATAGCTCCATAGCACCAGAGCTCCATAGCTCCATAGCACCAGAGCTCCATACCTCCATAGCTCCATACCTCCAGAGCTCCATAGCTCCATAGCACCAGAGCTCCATAGCTCCATAGCACCAGAGCTCCATAGCTCCATAGCACCAGAGCTCCATAGCTCCATAGCACCAGAGCTCCATAGCTCCATAGCACCAGAGCTCCATAGCTCCAGAGCTCCATAGCTCCAGAGCTCCATAGCTCCATAGCTCCATACTTCCATAGCTCCAGAGCTCCATGGCTCCATACTTCCATAGCTCCAGAGCTCCAGGGCTCCATAGCTCCATACCTCCAGAGCTCCATACCTCCAGAGCTCCATACCTCCAGAGCTCCATACCTCCAGAGCTCCATAGCTCCATAGCACCAGAGCTCCATAGCTCCATAGCACCAGAGCTCCATAGCACCAGAGCTCCATAGCACCAGAGCTCCATAGCTCCATAGCACCAGAGCTCCATAGCTCCATAGCACCAGAGCTCCATACTTCCAGAGCTCCATAGCTCCATAGCTCCATAGCTCCATAGCACCATAGCTCCATACTTCCAGAGCTCCATAGCTCCATAGCTCCATACTTCCATAGCTCCATAGCTCCATACTTCCATAGCACCAGAGCTCCATACTTTCAGAGCTCCATAGCTCCAGCCTGGGTGGCTGGTGGCTCCATAGCTCCATACTTCCATAGCTCCAGTCAGAGAGTTGGCGAAAATTGCACTAAGTGCGAAAGCCCATTCATTTACAAGGGCGTGTCCGCCAGGCGGCGACATTTCCCCGTTACCGGTGGCTGCGCGGCAGGAGAGTGACAGAGCTTATCCGAGCGGCTGGAACTCTGCGCCGGCGTGGTCGAACGGCTGGCCTCGGTAGTTGAGGTACCAGGGGTGGGCCGGGGAGCTCCAGGCGGGTCTTGTGAGAGAGTGAAGCCGAGCGGCTGGAACTCTCGGCCGGCGTGGTCGAGCGGCTGGCCTCGGTAGTTGAGGTACCAGGGGTGGGCCGGGGAGCTCCAGGCGGGTCTTGTGAGAGAGTGAAGCCGAGCGGCTGGAACTCTCGGCCGGCCTGGTCGAGCGGCTGGCCTCGGTAGTTGAGGTACCAGGGGTGGGCTGGGGAGCTCCAGGCGGGGCTTGTGAGAGAGTGAAGCCGAGCGGCTGGAACTCTGGGCCGGTGTGGTTGAGCCACGGAGGGTGCTGGCTGGTGGCTCCATAGCTCCATAGCTCCATAGCTTCATAGCTCCATACTTCCATAGCTCCATAGCTCCATACTTCCATAGCTCCAGACTTCCATAGCTCCATAGCTCCATACTTCCATAGCTCCATACATCCATAGCTCCATAGCTCCATACTTCCATAGCTCCATAGCTCCATAGCTCCATAGCCCCAGAGCTCCATAGCTCCATAGCTCCATAGCTCCATAGCTCCAGAGCTCCAGAGCTCCAAACTTCCATAGCTCCAGAGCTCCAGCCTGGCTGGTGGCTCCATAGCTCCATACTTGCAGCCACGGAGCTGGCGAAAATTGCACTAAGTGCGAAAGCCCATTCATTTACAAGGGCGTGTCCACAAGGCGGCGACATTTCCCCGTTACCGGTGGCTGCTTAGCGGGAGAGTGGCAGAGCTTATCCGAGCGGCTGGAACTCTGCGCCGGCGTGGTCGAGCGGCTGGCCTCGGTAGTTGAGGTACCAGGGGCGGGCTGGGGAGCTCCAGGCGGGGCTTGTGAGAGAGTGAAGCCGAGCGGCTGGAACTCTGGGCCGGCCTGGTCGAGCGGCTGGCCTCGGTAGTTGAGGTACCAGGGGCGGGCTGGGGAGCTCCAGGCGGGGCTTGTGAGAGAGTGTAGCCGAGCGGCTGGAACTCTGGGCCGGCGTGGTTGAGCAGCATGCCCGCGGAGGTGGCTCTTCCATAGGCACGGAGGGTGCTGGAGCTCCACACTTCCATAGGCAGGGAGGGTGCTGGAGCTCCACACTTCCATAGGCAGGGAGGGTGCTGGAGCTCCACACTTCCATAGGCAGGGAGGGTGCTGGAGCTCCACACTTCCATAGGCAGGGAGGGTGCTGGCACATCCACACTTCCAGCCACGGAGCATGCTGGCACTTCCACCTTGCTTGCTAAGTCGGCGTGATCTTGCCCAAAAAGTCCCTCCTCACCTCCAGCTGGAAGTGGAAAAAAATCCTCCACCTGCTTGGCCGAGGTTCTGGAAGCCAGCAGCTCGCAGAATGTTGCCAAAGTTTCACTGGAAGGAAAAGAAAAGAGAAGACCGAGTGCGCATTTCACCTACCGCCGAATGTCCACAAGAGGGAAGTGTCACTCCGTCGCAGAATCTGCGCCGACGCACTCGGCACCCTTCGAATTTATGGTGCCGGTGCGGGTGTTCTGGGTGCAAAAAGGCCGCCCAAGTGGTAGAAAAAAATCAGACTTCGTCTCTTAGGTCGAAATTAATGCCAAGTTTTGAAATGCGCTGGCAGGGGTGGACCAGGGCCCGTTACAAGTGCTTAGCCGAGGTCCTGGAAGCCTAACCCGGCGTGATCTTGTGCAAAAAGCCGCTGCTGAGCTCCAGCTGGAAGTGTAAAAAGAACCGGGCTGGATCAAAAAAAGAACCGGGCGGCCCGTTAAAATTGCTTAGCCGAGGTCCTGGAACCCTAACCCGGCGTGATCTTGTGCAAAAAGCCGCTGCTGAGCTCCAGCTGGAAGTGTAAAAAGAACCGGGCTGGTTCAAAAAAAGAACCGGGCGACCCGTTAGAAGTGCTTAGCCGAGGTCCTGGAAGCCTAACCCGGCGTGATCTTGTGCGAAAAGCCGCTGCTGAGCTCCAGCTGGAAGTGGAAAAAGAACCGGGCTGGATCAAAAAAGAACCGGGCGACCCGTTAAAATTGCTTAGCCGAGGTCCTGGAAGCCTAACACGGCGTGATCTTGTGCAAAAAGCCGCTCCCGAGCTCCAGCTGGAAGTGTAAAAAGAACCAGGCTGGATAAAAAAAAAGAACCGGGCTGGATCAAAAAAAGAACCGGGCGACCCGTTAAAATTGCTTAGCCGAGGTCCTGGAAGCCTAACACGGCGTGATCTTGTGCAAAAAGCCGCTCCCGAGCTCCAGCTGGAAGTGTAAAAAGAACCGGGCTGGATAAAAAAAGAACCGGGCTGGATCAAAAAAGAACCGGGCGACCCGTTAAAATTGCTGAGCCGAGGTCCTGGAAGCCTAACACGGCGTGATCTTTTGCAAAAAGCCGCTCCCGAGCTCCAGCTGGAAGTGTAAAAAGAACCGGGCTGGATAAAAAAAGAACCGGGCTGGATCAAAAAAAGAACCGGGCGACCCGTTAAAATTGCTTAGCCGAGGTCCTGGAAGCCTAACACGGCGTGTTCTTGTGCAAAAAGCCGCTCCCGAGCTCCAGCTGGAAGTGTAAAAAGAACCGGGCTGGATAAAAAAAGAACCGGGCTGGATCAAAAAAGAACCGGGCGACCCGTTAAAATTGCTTAGCCGAGGTCCTGGAAGCCTAACACGGCGTGTTGTTGTGCAAAAAGCCGCTCCCGAGCTCCAGCTGGAAGTGTAAAAAGAACCAGGCTGGATAAAAAAAAGAACCGGGCTGGATCAAAAAAGAACCGGGCGACCCGTTAAAATTGCTGAGCCGAGGTCCTGGAAGCCTAACACGGCGTGATCTTGTGCAAAAAGCCGCTCCCGAGCTCCAGCTGGAAGTGTAAAAAGAACCGGGCTGGATAAAAAAAAGAACCGGGCTGGATCAAAAAAAGAACCGGGCGACCCGTTAAAATTGCTTAGCCGAGGTCCTGGAAGCCTAACACGGCGTGATCTTGTGCAAAAAGCCGCTGCCGAGCTCCAGCTGGAAGTGTAAAAAGAACCGGGCTGGATAAAAAAAGAACCGGGCTGGATCAAAAAAAGAACCGGGCGACCCGTTAAAATTGCTTAGCCGAGGTCCTGGAAGCCTAACACGGCGTGATCTTGTGCAAAAAGCCGCTCCCGAGCTCCAGCTGGAAGTGTAAAAAGAACCGGGCTGGATAAAAAAAGAACCGGGCTGGATCAAAAAAGAACCGGGCGACCCGTTAAAATTGCTTAGCCGAGGTCCTGGAAGCCTAACCCGGCGTGATCTTGTGCAAAAAGCCGCTCCCGAGCTCCAGCTGGAAGTGTAAAAAGAACCGGGCTGGATAAAAAAAAGAACCGGGCTGGATCAAAAAAGAACCGGGCGACCCGTTAAAATTGCTTAGCCGAGGTCCTGGAAGCCTAACACGGCGTGATCTTGTGCAAAAAGCAGCTCCCGAGCTCCAGCTGGAAGTGTAAAAAGAACCGGGCTGGATAAAAAAAGAACCGGGCTGGATCAAAAAAGAACCGGGGGACCCGTTAAAATTGCTTAGCCGAGGTCCTGGAAGCCTAACCCGGCGTGATCTTGTGCAAAAAGCCGCTCCCGAGCTCCAGCTGGAAGTGTAAAAAGAACCGGGCTGGATAAAAAAAAGAACCGGGCTGGATCAAAAAAGAACCGGGCGACCCGTTAAAATTGCTTAGCCGAGGTCCTGGAAGCCTAACACGGCGTGATCTTGTGCAAATAGCCGCTCCCGAGCTCCAGCTGGAAGTGTAAAAAGAACCAGGCTGGATAAAAAAAAGAACCGGGCTGGATCAAAAAAGAACCGGGCGACCCGTTAAAATTGCTTAGCCGAGGTCCTGGAAGCCTAACCCGGCGTGATCTTGTGCAAAAAGCCGCTCCCAAGCTCCAGCTGGAAGTGTAAAAAGAACCGGGCTGGATAAAAAAAAGAACCGGGCTGGATCAAAAAAGAACCGGGCGACCCGTTAAAATTGCTTAGCCGAGGTCCTGGAAGCCTAACACGGCGTGTTCTTGTGCAAAAAGCCGCTCCCGAGCTTCAGCTGGAAGTGTAAAAAGAACCGGGCTGGATAAAAAAAGAACCGGGCTGGATAAAAAAAAGAACCGGGCGACCCGTTAAAATTGCTTAGCCGAGGTCCTGGAAGCCTAACACGGCGTGATCTTGTGCAAAAAGCCGCTCCCGAGCTCCAGCTGGAAGTGTAAAAAGAACCGGGCTGGATAAAAAAAGAACCGGGCTGGATCAAAAAAGAACCGGGGGACCCGTTAAAATTGCTTAGCCGAGGTCCTGGAAGCCTAACCCGGCGTGATCTTGTGCAAAAAGCCGCTCCCGAGCTCCAGCTGGAAGTGTAAAAAGAACCGGGCTGGATAAAAAAAAGAACCGGGCTGGATCAAAAAAGAACCGGGCGACCCGTTAAAATTGCTTAGCCGAGGTCCTGGAAGCCTAACACGGCGTGATCTTGTGCAAATAGCCGCTCCCGAGCTCCAGCTGGAAGTGTAAAAAGAACCAGGCTGGATAAAAAAAAGAACCGGGCTGGATCAAAAAAGAACCGGGCGACCCGTTAAAATTGCTTAGCCGAGGTCCTGGAAGCCTAACCCGTCGTGATCTTGTGCAAAAAGCCGCTCCCAAGCTCCAGCTGGAAGTGTAAAAAGAACCGGGCTGGATAAAAAAAAGAACCGGGCTGGATCAAAAAAGAACCGGGCGACCCGTTAAAATTGCTTAGCCGAGGTCCTGGAAGCCTAACACGGCGTGTTCTTGTGCAAAAAGCCGCTCCCGAGCTTCAGCTGGAAGTGTAAAAAGAACCGGGCTGGATAAAAAAAGAACCGGGCTGGATCAAAAAAAGAACCGGGCGACCCGTTAAAATTGCTTAGCCGAGGTCCTGGAAGCCTAACACGGCGTGATCTTGTGCAAAAAGCCGCTCCCGAGCTCCAGCTTGAAGTGTAAAAAGAACCGGGCTGGATAAAAAAAGAACCGGGCTGGATCAAAAAAGAACCGGGGGACCCGTTAAAATTGCTTAGCCGAGGTCCTGGAAGCCTAACCCGGCGTGATCTTGTGCAAAAAGCCGCTCCCGAGCTCCAGCTGGAAGTGTAAAAAGAACCGGGCTGAATAAAAAAAAGAACCGGGCTGGATCAAAAAAGAACCGGGCGACCCGTTAAAATTGCTTAGCCGAGGTCCTGGAAGCCTAACACGGCGTGATCTTGTGCAAATAGCCGCTCCCGAGCTCCAGCTGGAAGTGTAAAAAGAACCAGGCTGGATAAAAAAAAGAACCGGGCTGGATCAAAAAAGAACCGGGCGACCCGTTAAAATTGCTTAGCCGAGGTCCTGGAAGCCTAACCCGGCGTGATCTTGTGCAAAAAGCCGCTCCCAAGCTCCAGCTGGAAGTGTAAAAAGAACCGGGCTGGATAAAAAAAAGAACCGGGCTGGATCAAAAAAGAACCGGGCGACCCGTTAAAATTGCTTAGCCGAGGTCCTGGAAGCCTAACACGGCGTGTTCTTGTGCAAAAAGCCGCTCCCGAGCTTCAGCTGGAAGTGTAAAAAGAACCGGGCTGGATAAAAAAAGAACCGGGCTGGATCAAAAAAAGAACCGGGCGACCCGTTAAAATTGCTTAGCCGAGGTCCTGGAAGCCTAACACGGCGTGATCTTGTGCAAAAAGCCGCTCCCGAGCTCCAGCTGGAAGTGTAAAAAGAACCGGGCTGGATAAAAAAAAGAACCGGGCTGGATCAAAAAAGAACCGGGCGACCCGTTAAAATTGCTTAGCCGAGGTCCTGGAAGCCTAACACGGCGTGATCTTGTGCAAAAAGCCGCTCCCGAGCTCCAGCTGGAAGTGTAAAAAGAACCGGGCTGGATAAAAAAAAAGAACCGGGCGGCCCGTTAAAATTGCTTAGCCGAGGTCCTGGAAGCCTAACCCGGCGTGATCTTGTGCAAATAGCCGCTGCCGAGCTCCAGCTGGAAGTGTGAAAAGAACCGGGCTGGATAAAAAAAAGAACCGGGCTGGATCAAAAAAGAACCGGGCGACCCGTTAAAATTGCTTAGCCGAGGTCCTGGAAGCCTAACACGGCGTGATCTTGTGCAAAAAGCCGCTCCCGAGCTCCAGCTGGAAGTGTAAAAAGAACCGGGCTGGATAAAAAAAGAACCGGGCTGGATCAAAAAAGAACCGGGCGACCCGTTAAAATTGCTTAGCCGAGGTCCTGGAAGCCTAACCCGGCGTGATCTTGCCCGAAATTCGGCCTCTATACTTCCATTTTAGGTACCAGGCGCTCATAGTGTGTTGGTCCCACTAGTCAGTGTACTGGTCCCACTCGCTAGTGTACTGGTCCCCCTAGTCAGTGTACTCATCCAGTTACCCCCCGTTTTCCAAAACACCATCGGCACGTATAAGGGGGGGACTCCTGAGAGAGATGAGGTATATGGCAGCGCAACACCAATCCGCTCCGCGCTGGTTCCCATGTCGGCTACGGATGAATAAAACCAGCCTGTCCCCCCTGGAGCTCACGAGACACGGATTTTTTTCTAAGTGCCAACGGCTCTTCCGAGCAAACGTGTCCGCTCCGGCTGGTTCCCCCGTCGGCCTCGAATGACGAAAAATGCCGGTCTCCGCCCGGAGCTCATGACAAACGAAAAATTTTCTAAGTGCCAACGGCACTAGCGAGCGAATGTGTCCGCTCGGCGCTGGTTCCCGGGTCGAACCCGGAAGACGAAAAACGCCGGTCCTCGCCCGGAGCTCATGACAAACGAAAAATTTTCTAAGTGCCAACGGCACTAGCGAGCGAATGTGTCCGCTCGGCGCTGGTTCCCGGGTCGAACCCGGAAGACGAAAAACGCCGGTCCTCGCCCGGAGCTCATGACAAACGAAAAATTTTCTAAGTGCCAACGGCACTAGCGAGCGAATGTGTCCGCTCGGCGCTGGTTCCCGGGTCGAACCCGGAAGACGAAAAACGCCGGTCTCCGCCCGGAGCTCATGACAAACGAAAAATTTTCTAAGTGCCAACGGCACTAGCGAGCGAATGTGTCCGCTCGGCGCTGGTTCCCGGGTCGGACCCGGAAGACGAAAAACGCCGGTCTCCGCCCGGAGCTCATGACAAACGAAAAATTTTCTAAGTGCCAACGGCACTAGCGAGCGAATGTGTCCGCTCGGCGCTGGTTCCCGGGTCGAACCCGGAAGACGAAAAACGCCGGTCCTCGCCCGGAGCTCATGACAAACGAAAAATTTTCTAAGTGCCAACGGCACTTGCGAGCGAATGTGTCCGCTCGGCGCTGGTTCCCGGGTCGAACCCGGAAGACGAAAAACGCCGGTCTCCGCCCGGAGCTCATGACAAACGAAAAATTTTCTAAGTGCCAACGGCACTTGCGAGCGAATGTGTCCGCTCGGCGCTGGTTCCCGGGTCGAACCCGGAAGACGAAAAACGCCGGTCTCCGCCCGGAGCTCATGACAAACGAAAAATTTTCTAAGTGCCAACGGCACTTGCGAGCGAATGTGTCCGCTCGGCGCTGGTTCCCGGGTCGAACCCGGAAGACGAAAAACGCCGCTCTCCTCCCGGAGCTCATGACAAACGAAAAATCTTCTAAGTGCCAACGGCACTTGCGAGCGAATGTGTCCGCTCGGCGCTGGTTCCCGGGTCGAACCCGGAAGACGAAAAACGCCGGTCCTCGCCTGGAGGTCCCAGCAAAATCAGCGAAAAAACGACTAAGTGTCAACTTTCAAAAAAACGACTAAGTGTCAACTTTCGAAAAAACGGCTAAGTGTCGACTTTCGAAAAAACGGCTAAGTGTCGCCTTTCGAAAAAACGACTAAGTGTCGCCTCTCTGAAAAAACGACTAAGTGCCCACGGCTCTGCGGGGCTTGTGAGTCCGCCCCGCGTCGGTTCGGCGGTCGGCCTCAAAAAGCGAAAAATCAGCCTCTCTCCCTGGAGCTCACCAAAAATTTGTCGAAATTTTTCTAAGTTCTCCTCGAGGTACCAGGGGGTGAGGTACCCGGGCTAAGGTGCAGTACCTTTTTTGGTCTTCAGGTGCGCCAGAGTACAATGAAATGGTCCCAGTAGTCAGTGTACTCATCGACTTTCCCCCCGTTTTCCAAAGCACCTCGTTTACGAGTATGGAGGAGATGGTGCTGGTCTCCCCACGGCGTCGGACACGCCGTCCTCGACAGCACAAGGTCGGATAGAAGACCTGGAAAGCGCCGTGGCACGCGCTGGAGGTGGGCACTTTGGCGAAAAAACGACTAAGTGTCAACTTTCGAAAAAACGGCTAAGTGTCAACTTTCGAAAAAACGGCTAAGTGTCAACTTTCGAAAAAACGACTAAGTGTCACCTCTCTGAAAAAATGGCAAAGTGTCGCCTCTCTGAAAATTTTCTAAGTGCCCACGGCTCTGCGGGCTCGTGCATCCGAGCCGCGCCGGTTCTGCAACCGGCCTAGAATGACGAAAAATAACGGTCTCCTCCTGGAGCTCAGAGCCAATTGTGGCGAAAAAGTGGCAAAGTGCCCACGGCTCTGCGGGCTCGTGCATCCGACCCGCGCCGGTTCTGCAGCCGGCCTAGAATGACGAAAAATAACGGTCTCCTCCTGGAGCTCACAGCCAACTTGGCAAAAAGTTTCTAAGTGCCCACGGCCCTGCCGAGCTTTGGCGTCCGCCCAGCGCCGGTTCCGCAGTCGGCCTCGAATGACGAAAAAAAACGGTCTCCTCCTGGAGCTCACAGCCAACTTGGCAAAAAGTTTCTAAGTGCCCACGGCCCTGCCGAGCTTTGGCGTCCGCCCAGCGCCGGTTCCGCAGTCGGCCTCGAATGACGAAAAATAACGGTCTCCTCCTGGAGCTCACAGCCAACTTGGCAAAAAGTTTCTAAGTGCCCACGGCCCTGCCGAGCTTTGGCGTCCGCCCAGCGCCGGTTCCGCAGTCGGCCTCGAATGACGAAAAATAACGGTCTCCTCCTGGAGCTCACAGCCAACTTGGCAAAAAGTTTCTAAGTGCCCACGGCCCTGCCGAGCTTTGGCGTCCGCCCAGCGCCGGTTCCGCAGTCGGCCTCGAATGACGAAAAATAACGGTCTCCTCCTGGAGCTCACAGCCAACTTGGCAAAAAGTTTCTAAGTGCCCACGGCCCTGCCGAGCTTTGGCGTCCGCTCAGCGCCGGTTCCGCAGTCGGCCTCGAATGACGAAAAATAACGGTCTCCTCCTGGAGCTCACAGCCAACTTGGCAAAAAGTTTCTAAGTGCCCACGGCCCTGCCGAGCTTTGGCGTCCGCTCAGCGCCGGTTCCGCAGTCGGCCTCGAATGACGAAAAATAACGGTCTCCTCCTGGAGCTCACAGCCAACTTGGCAAAAAGTTTCTAAGTGCCCACGGCCCTGCCGAGCTTTGGCGTCCGCCCAGCGCCGGTTCCGCAGTCGGCCTCGAATGACGAAAAATAACGGTCTCCTCCTGGAGCTCACAGCCAACTTGGCAAAAAGTTTCTAAGTGCCCACGGCCCTGCCGAGCTTTGGCGTCCGCTCAGCGCCGGTTCCGCAGTCGGCCTCGAATGACGAAAAATAACGGTCTCCTCCTGGAGCTATCAGCCAACTTGGCAAAAAGTTTCTAAGTGTCACATCTCTGAAAAAACGACTAAGTGTCAACTTTCGAAAAAACGGCTAAGTGTCAACTTTCGAAAAAACGGCAAAGTGTCACATCTCCGAAAAAACGGCTAAGTGTCGACTTTCGAAAAAACGGCTAAGTGTCAACTTTCGAAAAAACGGCAAAGTGTCACATCTCTGAAAAAACGGCAAAGTGTCACATCTCTGAAAAAACGGCTAAGTGTCACATCTCTGAAAAAACGGCTAAGTGTCACATCTCTGAAAAAACGGCAAAGTGTCAACTTTCGAAAAAACGACAGAGTGTCGCCTCTCTGAAAAAACGACTAAGTGTCGACTCTGAGAAAATGGCAAAGTGCCCACGGCTCTGCGGGCTCGTGCATCCGACCCGCGCCGGTTCCCCAGCCGGCCTGAAATAAGGCAAAACCAGCCTCTCCGCCTGGAGCTCAGAGCCAACTTGGCGAATATTTTCTAAGTGCCCACGGCTCTGCGTGGCTACGGCGTCTGCCCAGCGCCGGTTCCTGGGTCGAACCCCGAGGACGAGGAATGCCGGTCTCCGCCTGGAGGTCCCAGCTTAATCGGCGAAAATTTTCTAAGTGCCCACGGCTCTGCCGGGCTCGTGCATCCGACCTGCGCCGGTTCCCCAGCCGGCCTGAAATAAGGCAAAACCAGGCTCTCCCCCTGGAGCTCAGAGCCAATTGTGGCGAAAAAACGACTAAGTGTCAACTTTCGAAAAAACGACTAAGTGTCAACTTTCCAAAAAAACGGCTAAGTGTCGACTTTCGAAAAAACGGCTAAGTGTCAACTTTCGAAAAAACGACTAAGTGTCGCCTCTGAAAAAACGACTAAGTGTCGCCTCTCTGAAAAAACGACTAAGTGCCCACGGCTCTGGGGGGCTTGTGAGTCCGCCCCGCGCCGGTTCGGCGGTCGGCCTCAAAAAGCGAAAAATCAGCCTCTCTCCCTGGAGCTCACCAAAAATTTGTCGAAATTTTTCTAAGTTCTCCTCGAGGTACCAGGGGGTGAGGTACCCGGGCTAAGGTGCAGTACCTTTTTTGGTCTTCAGGTGCGCCAGAGTACAATGAAATGGTCCCAGTAGTCAGTGTACTCATCGACTTTCCCCCCGTTTTCCAAAGCACCCCGTTTACGAGTATGGAGGAGATGGTGCTGGTCTCCCCACGGCGTCGGACACGCCGTCCTCGACAGCACAAGGTCGGATAGAAGACCTGAAAAGCGCCGTGGCACGCGCTGGAGGTGTTACTGTGGCGAAAAAGTGACTAAGTGTCAACTTTCGAAAAAACGGCTAAGTGTCAACTTTCGAAAAAACGGCTAAGTGTCAACTTTCGAAAAAACGGCTAAGTGTCACCTCTCTGAAAAAACGGCAAAGTGTCAACTTTCGAAAAAACGACTAAGTGTCAACTTTCGAAAAAACGACTAAGTGTCACCTCTCTGAAAAAATGGCAAAGTGTCAACTGCGAATGTGGTGGTGCATGGAAGGAAGTGGAGGACGGCCGCCTCCTTAAACACAGGCCGAAGAGGAGCGTCAGGGCCGGCTCCTTAAACACGGACCGAGTGTCGCCCTTAACACAGACCAAGCGGAGGACGGCCGCCTCCCTAAATACAGGCCGAACCGGAGCGCGAGGGCCGCTCCTTAAACACGGACCGAGTGTCGCCCTTAACACAGACCAAGGGGAGGACGGCCGCCTCCTTAAACACAGGCCGGAGAGGAGCGTCAGGGCCAGGCTCCTCAAACATGGACCGAGTGTCGCCCTTAACACAGACCAAGGGGAGGACGGCCGCCTCCTTAAACACAGGCCGGAGAGGAGCGTCAGGGCCAGGCTCCTCAAACATGGACCGAGTGTCGCCCTTAACACAGACCAAGCGGAGGACGGCCGCCTCCCTAAATACAGGCCGAACCGGAGCGCGAGTGTCGCTCCTTAAACACGGACCGAGTGGAGGACGGCCGCCTCCTTAAACACAGGCCGAACAAAATGACACAAAGTGTCAACTGCGAATGTTGTCCATCCAAGGAAGGAGCGTGATGCCCGGCCGGCTCCTTAAACACAGGCCGAGAGTCGCCCCGGACGGTCCGCCTCGCGGCGCCCGTCTGCTCGGATAAAATGACACAAAGTGTCAACTACGAATGTTGTCCATCCAAGGAGGGAGCGTGATGCCCGGCCGGCTCCGAAAACACAGGCCGAGAGTCGCCCCGGACGGTCCGCCTCGCGGCGCCCGTCTGCTCGGATAAAATGACACAAAGTGTCAACTGCGAATGTTGTCCATCCAAGGAAGGAGCGTGATGCCCGGCCGGCTCCTTAAACACAGGCCGAGAGTCGCCCCGGACGGTCCGCCTCGCGGCGCCCGCCCGCTCGGATAAAATGACACAAAGTGTCAACTACGAATGTTGTCCATCCAAGGAGGGAGCTTGAGGCCCGGCCGGCTCCGAAAACACAGGCCGAGAGTCGCCCCGGACGGTCCGCCTCTCGAGGCGCCCGCCCGCTCGGATAAAATGACACAAAGTGTCAACTACGAATGTTGTCCATCCAAGGAGGGAGCGTGATGCCCGGCCGGCTCCGAAAACACAGGCCGAGATTCGACCCCGGACGGGCCGTCTTCTCCCGGCGCCCGCCCGCGTACGCCCCCCATCCCCGGTCGCCCGTCTGCTCCCGGCGGGCCTCCGAGTACCCCCTCACCCAACTGACCGACTGGCACTCATGACCCGCCTTGGTAGGGCCTCCATCGGCCTCGGCTCGTCCGACGTCGGGTGGACGGTTCCTACCCACTGCGGGTCGCACTCTAGCGCCCCGGCCGCCGCGTGAGCGTGCGCTCCCCGCGCCGCCCCGCAGGCCCCGGCGCGACCGTACTGCGGCGAGACCGAGACGACCCGGTTTGGCATCCATCCCACCTAGCCACGATCCACGGAGGCCGAGCGAGCGGCTGAGTGTCGGGCGCCGCGCGTGCGAGCGTCCGCCGGCCGCGCCGGTCCTTCCGCGAATGTCGTTTCTCAAACCCTCCGGCTTGATAGCGGCGGCACCACGGGAAGCCGTCCACACACACCGTCCGACCTCTATCCGAAAAGCCTTCCCGACCAACCGCGGTCGCGGGGGCGTCTGTCGCTCCGCATCGGGGGGGCGTATGGCTTCCGCGCTAC
>NW_028232060.1:235000-237500 GCF_054491065.1 Syngnathus leptorhynchus
CACGTGGTACCCGCTGGTAACGGCCATGGCTAGCATGGACGGCTAACGCAGTCAGCCTAGGGGGGGCAGATGCCCAGCTTCCCCCGACCCGTTGGGACAAGGTTTGGCCAACTCGGACGGTTGTTCTCGATTGGTTGGCGTGCAGACTACAGAAGGGGCTGCACGTCTTGGGTGACCTTCTGGACCCGAAAGGTGAGACTTGTCTCCCTGAGCGCTACTGAAGCAGCAGTAGTGTCTCGGATTCTGCAGTAGGATGACTACCTATGAATTAGGAGGAAGGGCGATACCGAACACTACGAGAATCCTGGGGCCGCCGTCTGAACCCGGCGACGGTACTCATGTAGCTCCCTCTCCCCGGTTGCCTGTCTGATCCCGGCGGGCTCCGAGTACCCCATTTCCTATCTGACCGACTGGCAATCATGACCTGCCTTGGTAGGGCCCCCATCGGCCTCGGCTTGCCGACACTGGTGGACGGTTCCTACCCACTGCGGGTCGCCCTCTAGCACCTTGCAGGCTGGCTTGTGCGCTCGCTCGGCGCCCTGCTGGTACGCCTGGTGTGGCTGAATGGTGGCGAGACTGAGATGAACCGAGACGGTACTGATGCCGTTACGCATAGTGATAATACACAAAGGCTGGTTGTGTCGCCTTCTGTCGAATGTGATTTCTCAAATCCTAGCGAAAGCGCAATACTGTGAAGCCTGGGCAGCCGTGATGCGTGCCGGTCGCTGGATGGCTTTACGGGGAGTGAGCTCGGCATCTCTGATGGGGGCCTCTCCCTAGTGGGTCAGACTGTGGACTGGCTTTGGTTGGGGGCAGGCCTTGATAGGTCGTGCCGGCTGCTGCCCGGGTTTGATTCTTAGTAGAAGTCTTAAAGGGAACGGTGACTGAGCTCTGGTTGAGCCGAGCTGCCCAGGATTGCGGACCTGGGTTATCAAGAACCGCGGAGGCACGGCTTAATGGGGGGTCGTGGCTGCTCGAGCGACCTCATCTTCACGTGCTTGAGGTTGGGTGCGTGTATGGCGTGTGATCAACCGCCTCGGAGGCCATGGGGACCAACTTTCGGGGTTTGGCTGAGGGTCCTCGAACGGCTGTAGTCATGTCTACAGACCATGTTGCGAAAACTCCTTTGGTTCGGAAGTCCGTGTCGCAGCTGCACAGAGTCGGAGTCACAGTCAGTCTGGCCGGTGGAGCGGGTGGACCCAGGCTGGCGAAGCTCCTGACAACTCCTCAGTGGCACTGGTGGCCGCCGTCGGTCTGGTTATGAGAGTATGGGCGACGGATGCTATGATGGTGCCACAGCTTGTTTCTGGGAGGGCATTTTGACAGAGGTGCCTGTGGTATGTCTGTGCGGGTGTGAGTCGCCGGCGTATCACTGACGAGTAGGGTTGCCCGACGCGTGTCGGGTGACGAAACGAGTGAGGTGGATATGGAAGTCCCTGTGTGACGGCACGGCAGGCAGTTTGTAGGGTGAGTGAGACACCTTGCGGCTGTTGCGCTGGTCAAGGAAGCAGGTCAGAGCCTGTACTGACCGAGTCTCCTGCTTCATCCAACTTGGCCGGTTTTGAACGCTATGCTCGTGGTCGAGTCCAGGCAGGACTGGGGGTCTGGCCCCTCAGGCTGGGCTTCGGCCGGGAAGCAACTGATGAGGCTGTCTGCCACGTGAAGGGTGCGTGGAGTCGATCCCAGGGTTCTCAAAGGGACGGGGCTTGATAGCCGGGTCTGCTGGGAGGCTTGCCGGAGGGTGGGCTGAACAGTAGCTGGCGGTCGCTTACTGGCCGTGCGGGGGCTTTCGACTCGGTTTCCCATTGTCATGGCCTGTGTGTAGTGGGAAGCTAGGCGTACTGGACGCGTGAGGGTGATTCGTCGCCCGTGTGGGCTGCTCATCGGGGTGGGCTGCGGTGGCACCGACACCGAGCTCGCAGTCGCGGGATTGGATTGTGGAGAGGGACTTGTCTCTATGACCCTGCCTTTCTTGCTATGGATTCTCTCATCCATGCTTTTGAACGCTTGTGCCGCTTCTTCTGGGGCGAAGGCCGAATTCGCTGCGGCGCCTGCCATGCTGGGCTACTCCAGATGGGCTGCTTGATGAGGGGACTTTGTCCTGCTCAGGATGGTGGTCCGCGGGACAGGCCGGTGTGGGTGGTGGTAGCCAGGAGGACGTTGGTGAAAGGGGAGGCGACAGGTGGCGCGAAGCAGTGGTTGTCCCGGCTCGTCCGCAGTCGGGGGGCCATTGCCTAGCATGCGCGCGGTGGCGCGCGGGGCCTTGGCTGTCTGTCGTGGTTCCCAATACAGGTTGGTGGGCCTGGACACCTCATTGGTCTCTGTGGATGTGGAAGATCCCTGGAGTGTGGTACGGTGCGAGGGTCTGCCCGGACGGTTTGCGGGTCACTGTGGAGATGGACCGGGGCGGTGTGTCGTTCAGCGACACTGGGGCACCGTCCCGGCTGCTGTTGCGGGTCCGTCAGTCGTCCCGGCTGGCGGCTTGCTGGTGGCTTTGCCT
>NW_028232060.1:242500-332189 GCF_054491065.1 Syngnathus leptorhynchus
ACTTCCATAGCTCCATAGCTCCATACTTCCATACTTCCATAGCTCCATAGCTCCAGAGCTCCAGAGCTCCATAGCTCCAGAGCTCCAGAGCTCCGTACTTCCATAGCTCCATACTTCCATAGCTCCGTAGCTCCATACCTCCATAGCTCCATAGCTCCATAGCTCCAGAGCTCCATAGCTCCATACTTCCATAGCTCCATAGCTCCATACTTCCATAGCACCAGAGCTCCATACTTCCATAGCACCAGAGCTCCATAGCTCCAGAGCTCCATAGCTCCAGCCTGGGTGGCTGGTGGCTCCATAGCTCCATACTTCCATAGCTCCAGTCAGAGAGTTGGCGAAAATTGCACTAAGTGCGAAAGCCCATTCATTTACAAGGGCGTGTCCACAAGGCGGCGACATTTCCCCGTTACCGGTGGCTGCTTAGCGGGAGAGTGACAGAGCTTATCCGAGCGGCTGGAACTCTGGGCCGGCCTGGTCGAGCGGCTGGCCTCGGTAGTTGAGGTACCAGGGGTGGGCTGGGGAGCTCCAGGCGGGGCTTGTGAGAGAGTGAAGCCGAGCGGCTGGAACTCTGGGCCGGCCTGGTCAAGCGGCTGGCCTCGGTAGTTGAGGTACCAGGGGCGGGCTGGGGAGCTCCAGGCGGGGCTTGTGAGAGAGTGAAGCCGAGCGGCTGGAACTCTGGGCCGGCCTGGTCGAGCGGCTGGCCTCGGTAGTTGAGGTACCAGGGGCGGGCTGGGGAGCTCCAGGCGGGGCTTGTGAGAGAGTGAAGCCGAGCGGCTGGAACTCTGGGCCGGCGTGGTTGAGCCACGGAGGGTGCTGGCTGGTGGCTCCATAGCTCCATAGCTCCATAGCTCCATACTTCCATAGGTCCATACTTCCATAGCCCCAGAGCTCCATAGCTCCATAGCTCCAGAGCTCCATAGCACCATACCTCCATACCTCCAGAGCTCCATAGCTCCATAGCTCCATACTTCCGTAGCTCCATACCTCCATACTTCCATAGCTGCAGAGCACCAGAGCTCCATAGCTCCATAGCTTCAGAGCTCCATAGCACCATACCTCCATACCTCCAGAGCTCCATAGCTCCATACTTCCATAGCTCCAGACCTCCATAGCCCCAGAGCTCCATAGCTCCAGAGCTCCAGAGCTCCATACTTCCATAGCTCCAGAGCTCCAGCCTGTCTGGTGGCTCCATAGCTCCATAGCTCCATACTTGCAACCACGGAGCTGGCGAAAATTGCACTAAGTGCGAAAGCCCATTCATTTACAAGGGCGTGTCCACAAGGCGGCGACATTTCCCCGTTACCGGTGGCTGCTTAGCGGGAGAGTGACAGAGCTTATCCGAGTGGCTGGAACTCTGGGCCGGCCTGGTTGAGCGGCTGGCCTCGGTAGTTGAGGTACCAGGGGCGGGCTGGGGAGCTCCAGGCGGGGCTTGTGAGAGAGTGAAGCCGAGCGGCTGGAACTCTGCCCCGGCGTGGTTGAGCCACGGAGGGTGCTGGCTGGTGGCTCCATAGCTCCATAGCTCCATAGCTCCATAGCTCCATAGCTCCATACTTCCATAGCTCCAGAGCTCCATAGCCCCAGAGCTCCATAGCTCCATACTTCCATAGCTCCATACTTCCATAGCTCCATAGCTCCATAGCTCCATAGCTCCATACTTCCATAGCTCCAGAGCTCCATAGCTCCATACTTCCATAGCTCCATAGCTCCATAGCTTCATAGCTCCATACTTCCATACTTCCATAGCTCCATAGCTCCATACTTCCATACTTCCATAGCTCCATAGCTCCATACTTCCATAGATCCATAGCTCCATACTTCCATAGCTCCATAGCTCCAGGCACGGAGGGTGCTGGAGCTCCACACTTCCATAGCCACGGGGGGTGCTGGAGCTCCACACTTCCATAGGCAGGGAGGGTGCTGGAGCTCCACACTTCCATAGGCAGGGAGGGTGCTGGAGCTCCACACTTCCATAGGCAGGGAGGGTGCTGGAGCTCCACACTTCCATAGGCAGGGAGGGTGCTGGAGCTCCACACTTCCATAGGCAGGGAGGGTGCTGGAGCTCCACACTTCCATAGGCAGGGAGGGTGCTGGAGCTCCACACTTCCATAGGCAGGGAGGGTGCTGGAGCTCCACACTTCCATAGGCAGGGAGGGTGCTGGAGCTCCACACTTCCATAGGCAGGGAGGGTGCTGGAGCTCCACACTTCCATAGGCAGGGAGGGTGCTGGAGCTCCACACTTCCATAGGCAGGGAGGGTGCTGGAGCTCCACACTTCCATAGGCAGGGAGGGTGCTGGAGCTCCACACTTCCATAGGCAGGGAGGGTGCTGGAGCTCCACACTTCCATAGGCAGGGAGGGTGCTGGAGCTCCACACTTCCATAGGCAGGGAGGGTGCTGGCACATCCACACTTCCAGCCACGGAGCATGCTGGCACTTCCACCTTGCTTGCTAAGTCGGCGTGATCTTGCCCAAAAAGTCCCTCCTCACCTCCAGCTGGAAGTGGAAAAAAATCCTCCACCTGCTTGGCCGAGGTTCTGGAAGCCAGCAGCTCGCAGAATGTTGCCAAAGTTTCACTGGAAGGAAAAGAAAAGAGAAGACCGAGTGCGCATTTCACCTACCGCCGAATGTCCACAAGAGGGAAGTGTCACTCCGTTGCAGAATCTGCGCCGACGCACTCGGCACCCTTCGAATTTATGGTGCCGGTGCGGGTGTTCTGGGTAAAAAAAGGCCGCCCAAGTGGTAGAAAAAAATCAGACTTCGTCTCTTAGGTCGAAATTAATGCCAAGTTTTGAAATGCGCTGGCAGGGGTGGACCAGGGCCCGTTAGAAGTGCTTAGCCGAGGTCCTGGAAGCCTAACCCGGCGTGATATTGTCCAAAAAGCCGCTGCTGAGCTCCAGCTGGAAGTGTAAAAAGAACCGGGCTGGTTAAAAAAATAGTACCGGGCGGCCCGGTAAAATTGCTTAGCCGGGGTCCTGGAAGCCTAACCCGGCGTGATACTGTGCAAAAAGCCGCTGCTGAGCTCCAGCTGGAAGTTTAAAAAGAACCGGGCTGGTTAAAAAAAGAACAGGGCTGGTTAAAAAAAGAACCGGGCGACCCGGTAAAATTGCTTAGCCGGGGCTCTGGAAGCCTAACACGGCGTGATTTTGTCCAAAAAGCCGCTGCTGAGCTCCAGCTGGAAGTGTAAAAAGAACCGGGCTGGTTAAAAAAAAGAACCGGGCGGCCCGGTAAAATTGCTTAGCCGGGGTCCTGGAAGCCTAACCCGGCGTGATATTGTCCAAAAAGCCGCTGCTGAGCTCCACCCTGAAGTGTAAAAAGAACCGGGCTGGTTAAAAAAAAAAAGAACCGGGTCGGCCGGTAAAATTGCTTAGCCTTGGCTCTGGAAGCCTAACACGCCGCGATCTTGTCCAAAAAGCCGTTCGTGAGCTCCAGCTGGAAGTGTAAAAAGAACCGGGCTGGTTCAAAAAAAGAACCGGGCGGCCCGGTAGAATTGCTTAGCCGAGGTCCTGGAAGCCTAACCCGGCGTGATCTTGCGCAAAAAGCCGCTGCTGAGCTCCAGCTGGAAGTGTAAAAAGAACCGGGCTGGTTCAAAAAAAGAACCGGGCGGCCCGGTAAAATTCCTTAGCCGGGGTCCTGGAAGCCTAACGCGGCGTGATCTTGCCCGAAAGTCGGCCTCTATACTTCCATATTAGGTACCAGGCGCTCAGAGCCAACTTGGCAAAAATTTTCTAAGTGCCCACGGCTCTGCGGGGATTGTGCGTCCGACCCGCGCCGGTTCTCCAGCCGGCCTAAAATAACGCAAAACCAGCCTCTCCCCCTGGAGCTCACAGCCAAAGGCGAAACTTTTCTAAGTGCCTACGGCTCTGCGGGCTTTTGAGTCCGCCCCGCGCCGGTTCGTCGGTCGGCCTCAAAAAGCGAAAAATCAGCCTCTCTCCCTGGAGCTCGACTCGAGTTGATCATTATACATGAAGAAATAACCAATTTCATCGTTTGGTTTATGTTTTACACGCGTTTTAAATTTTATTGCCGAAATCGCTTTTTCTCGCCGAGATAAGCACGTTTTCTGAAATGCCGCTCTCCCGTCACTCTGGTTAAAGTGTTGTGGAAAAAAAAGGCTGTTGGGGGCTAGGGAGTATCGAGTTGATCATTATACATGAAGAAATAACCAATTTCATCGTTTGGTTTATGTTTTACACGCGTTTTAAATTTTATTGCCGAAATCGCTTTTTCTCGCCGAGATAAGCACGTTTTCTGAAATGCCGCTCTCCCGTCACTCTGGTTAAAGTGTTATGAAAAAAAAGGCTGTTGGGGGCTAGGGAGTATCGAGTTGATCATTATACATGAAGAAATAACCAATTTCATCGTTTGGTTTATGTTTTACACGCGTTTTAAATTTTATTGCCGAAATCGCTTTTTCTCGCCGAGATAAGCACGTTTTCTGAAATGTCGCTCTCCCGTCACTCTGGTTAAAGTGTTGTGAAAAAAAAGGCTGTTGGGGGCTAGGGAGTATCGAGTTGAACATTATACATGAAGAAATAACCAATTTCATCGTTTGGTTTATGTTTTACACGCGTTTTAAATTTTATTGCCGAAATCGCTTTTTCTCGCCGAGATAAGCACGTTTTCTGAAATGCCGCTCTCCCGTCACTCTGGTTAAAGTGTTATGAAAAAAAAGGCTGTTGGGGGCTAGGGAGTATCGAGTTGATCATTATACATGAAGAAATAACCAATTTCATCGTTTGGTTTATGTTTTACACGCGTTTTAAATTTTATTGCCGAAATCGCTTTTTCTCGCCGAGATAAGCACGTTTTCTGAAATGCCCCTCTCCCGTCACTCTGGTTAAAGTGTTATGAAAAAAAAGGCTGTTGGGGGCTAGGGAGTATCGAGTTGATCATTATACATGAAGAAATAACCAATTTCATCGTTTGGTTTATGTTTTACACGCGTTTTAAATTTTATTGCCGAAATCGCTTTTTCTCGCCGAGATAAGCACGTTTTCTGAAATGCCGCTCTCCCGTCACTCTGGTTAAAGTGTTATGAAAAAAAGGCTGTTGGGGGCTAGGGAGTATCGAGTTGATCATTATACATGAAGAAATAACCAATTTCATCGTTTGGTTTATGTTTTACACGCGTTTTAAATTTTATTGCCGAAATCGCTTTTTCTCGCCGAGATAAGCACGTTTTCTGAAATGCCACTCTCTCGTCACTCTGGTTAAAGTGTTATGAAAAAAAAGGCTGTTGGGGGCTAGGGAGTATCGAGTTGATCATTATACATGAAGAAATAACCAATTTCATCGTTTGGTTTATGTTTAACACGCGTTTTAAATTTTATTGCCGAAATCGCTTTTTCTCGCCGAGATAAGCACGTTTTCTGAAATGCCGCTCTCCCGTCACTCTGGTTAAAGTGTTATGAAAAAAAAGGCTGTTGGGGGCTAGGGAGTATCGAGTTGATCATTATACATGAAGAAATAACCAATTTCATCGTTTGGTTTATGTTTTACACGCGTTTTAAATTTTATTGCCGAAATCGCTTTTTCTCGCCGAGATAAGCACGTTTTCTGAAATGCCGCTCTCCCGTCACTCTGGTTAAAGTGTTGTGAAAAAAAAGGCTGTTGGGGGCTAGGGAGTATCGAGTTGAACATTATACATGAAGAAATAACCAATTTCATCGTTTGGTTTATGTTTTACACGCGTTTTAAATTTTATTGCCGAAATCGCTTTTTCTCGCCGAGATAAGCACGTTTTCTGAAATGCCGCTCTCCCGTCACTCTGGTTAAAGTGTTATGAAAAAAAAGGCTGTTGGGGGCTAGGGAGTATCGAGTTGATCATTATACATGAAGAAATAACCAATTTCATCGTTTGGTTTATGTTTTACACGCGTTTTAAATTTTATTGCCGAAATCGCTTTTTCTCGCCGAGATAAGCACGTTTTCTGAAATGCCGCTCTCCCGTCACTCTGGTTAAAGTGTTATGAAAAAAAAGGCTGTTGGGGGCTAGGGAGTATCGAGTTGATCATTATACATGAAGAAATAACCAATTTCATCGTTTGGTTTATGTTTTACACGCGTTTTAAATTTTATTGCCGAAATCGCTTTTTCTCGCCGAGATAAGCACGTTTTCTGAAATGCCGCTCTCCCGTCACTCTGGTTAAAGTGTTATGAAAAAAAAGGCTGTTGGGGGCTAGGGAGTATCGAATTGATCATTATACATGAAGAAATAACCAAATTCATCGTTTGGTTTATGTTTTACACGCGTTTTAAATTTTATTGCCGAAATCGCTTTTTCTCGCCGAGATAAGCACGTTTTCTGAAATGCCGCTCTCCCGTCACTCTGGTTAAAGTGTTATGAAAAAAAAGGCTGTTGGGGGCTAGGGAGTATCGAGTTGATCATTATACATGAAGAAATAACCAATTTCATCGTTTGGTTTATGTTTTACACGCGTTTTAAATGTTATTGCCGAAATCGCTTTTTCTCGCCGAGATAAGCACGTTTTCTGAAATGCCGCTCTCCCGTCACTCTGGTTAAAGTGTTATGAAAAAAAAGGCTGTTGGGGGCTAGGGAGTATCGAGTTGATCATTATACATGAAGAAATAACCAATTTCATCGTTTGGTTTATGTTTTACACGCGTTTTAAATTTTATTGCCGAAATCGCTTTTTCTCGCCGAGATAAGCACGTTTTCTGAAATGCCGCTCTCCCGTCACTCTGGTTAAAGTGTTATGAAAAAAAAGGCTGTTGGGGGCTAGGGAGTATCGAGTTGATCATTATACATGAAGAAATAACCAATTTCATCGTTTGGTTTATGTTTTACACGCGTTTTAAATTTTATTGCCGAAATCGCTTTTTCTCGCCGAGATAAGCACGTTTTCTGAAATGCCGCTCTCCCGTCACTCTGGTTAAAGTGTTATGAAAAAAAAGGCTGTTGGGGGCTAGGGAGTATCGAGTTGATCATTATACATGAAGAAATAACCAATTTCCTCGTTTGGTTTATGTTTTACACGCGTTTTAAATTTTATTGCCGAAATCGCTTTTTCTCGCCAAGATAAGCACGTTTTCTGAAATGCCGCTCTCCCGTCACTCTGGTTAAAGTGTTATGAAAAAAAAGGCTGTTGGGGGCTAGGGAGTATCGAGTTGATCATTATACATGAAGAAATTACCAATTTCATCGTTTGGTTTATGTTTTACACGCGTTTTAAATTTTATTGCCGAAATCGCTTTTTCTCGCCGAGATAAGCACGTTTTCTGAAATGCCGCTCTCCCGTCACTCTGGTTAAAGTGTTATGAAAAAAAAGGCTGTTGGGGGCTAGGGAGTATCGAGTTGATCATTATACATGAAGAAATAACCAATTTCATCGCTTGGTTTATGTTTTACACGCGTTTTAAATTTTATTGCCGAAATCGCTTTTTCTCGCCGAGATAAGCACGTTTTCTGAAATGCCGCTCTCCCGTCACTCTGGTTAAAGTGTTATGAAAAAAAAGGCTGTTGGGGGCTAGGGAGTATCGAGTTGATCATTATACATGAAGAAATAACCAATTTCATCGTTTGGTTTATGTTTTACACGCGTTTTAAATTTTATTGCCGAAATCGCTTTTTCTCGCCGAGATAAGCACGTTTTCTGAAATGTCGCTCTCCCGTCACTCTAGTTAATTTGTTATAAAAAAAAATAAAAAAAAAGGGCTGTTGGGGGCTAGGGAGTATCAAGTTGATCTGCTTAGCCGGGGTCCTGGAAGCCTAACCCGGCGTGATCTTGTGCAAAAAGCCCCTGCTGAGCTCCAGCTGGAAGTGTAAAAAGAACCGGGCTGGTTAAAAAAAGAACCGGGCGACCCGGTAAAATTGCTTAGCCGGGGCTCTGGAAGCCTAACACGGCGTGATCTTGTCCAAAAAGCCGCTCGTGAGCTCCACCTGGAAGTGTTAAAAGAACCGGGCTGGTTAAAAAAAGTCCCGGGCTGGTTCAAAAAAGAACCGGGCGGGCCGGTAAAGTTGCTTTGCCGGGGCTCTGGAAGCTTAACACGGCGTGATCTTGTCCAAAAAGCCGCTGCTGAGCTCCAGCTGGAAGTGTAAAAAGAACCGGGCTTGTTAAAAAAAAAGAACCGGGCGGCCCGTTAAAATTGCTTTGCCGGGGCTCTGGAAGCCTAACCCGGCGTGATCTTGTCCAAAAAGCCGCTCGTGAGCTCCAGCTGGAAGTGTAAAAAGAAACGGGCTGGTTTAAAAAATAACCGGGCGGGCTTGTAAAATTGCTTAGCCGGGGTCCTGGAAGCCTAACCCGGCGTGATATTGTCCAAAAAGCCGCTGCTGAGCTCCAGCTGGAAGTGTAAAAAGAACCGGGCTGGTTAAAAAAATAGTAACGGGCGGCCCGGTAAAATTGCTTAGCCGGGGTCCTGGAAGCCTAACCCGGCGTGATACTGTGCAAAAAGCCGCTGCTGAGCTCCAGCTGGAAGTTTAAAAAGAACCGGGCTGGTTAAAAAAAGAACAGGGCTGGTTAAAAAAAGAACCGGGCGACCCGGTAAAATTGCTTAGCCGGGGTTCTGGAAGCCTAACACGGCGTGATTTTGTCCAAAAAGCCGCTGCTGAGCTCCAGCTGGAAGTGTAAAAAGAACCGGGCTGGTTAAAAAAAAGAACCGGGCGGCCCGGTAAAATTGCTTAGCCGGGGTCCTGGAAGCCTAACCCGGCGTGATATTGTCCAAAAAGCCGCTGCTGAGCTCCACCCTGAAGTGTAAAAAGAACCGGGCTGGTTAAAAAAAAAAAAGAACCGGGCCGGCCGGTAAAATTGCTTAGCCGGGGCTCTGGAAGCCTAACACGCCGCGATCTTGTCCAAAAAGCCGCTCGTGAGCTCCAGCTGGAAGTGTAAAAAGAACCGGGCTGGTTCAAAAAAAGAACCGGGCGGCCCGGTAGAATTGCTTAGCCGAGGTCCTGGAAGCCTAACCCGATGTGATCTTGCGCAAAAAGCCGCTGCTGAGCTCCAGCTGGAAGTGTAAAAAGAACCGGGCTGGTTCAAAAAAAGAACCGGGCGGCCCGGTAAAATTGCTTAGCCGGGGTCCTGGAAGCCTAACCCGGCGTGATCTTGCCCGAAAGTCGGCCTCTATACTTCCATATTAGGTACCAGGCGCTCACAGCCAACTTGGCGAAAATTTTCTAAGTGCCCACGGCTCTGCGGGGATTGTGCATCCGACCCGCGCCGGTTCTCCAGCCGGCCTGAAATAACGCAAAATCAGCCTCTCCCCCTAGAGCTCACAGCCAAAGGCGAAACTTTTCTAAGTGCCTACGGCTCTGCGGGCTTTTGAGTCCGCCCCGCGCCGGTTCGTCGGTCGGCCTCAAAAAGCGAAAAATCAGCCTCTCTCCCTGGAGCTCGACTCGAGTTGATCATTATACATGAAGAAATAACCAATTTCATCGTTTGGTTTATGTTTTACACGCGTTTTAAATTTTATTGCCGAAATCGCTTTTTCTCGCCGAGATAAGCACGTTTTCTGAAATGCCGCTCTCCAGTCACTCTGGTTAAAGTGTTATGAAAAAAAAGGCTGTTGGGGGCTAGGGAGTATCGAGTTGATCATTATACATGAAGAAATAACCAATTTCATCGTTTGGTTTATGTTTTACACGCGTTTTAAATTTTATTGCCGAAATCGCTTTTTCTCGCCGAGATAAGCACGTTTTCTGAAATGCCGCTCTCCCGTCACTCTGGTTAAAGTGTTGTGAAAAAAAAGGCTGTTGGGGGCTAGGGAGTATCGAGTTGATCATTATACATGAAGAAATAACCAATTTCATCGTTTGGTTTATGTTTTACACGCGTTTTAAATTTTATTGCCGAAATCGCTTTTTCTCGCCGAGATTAGCACGTTTTCTGAAATGCCGCTCTCCCGTCACTCTGGTTAAAGTGTTATGAAAAAAAAGTCGGTTGGGGGCTAGGGAGTATCGAGTTGATCATTATACATGAAGAAATAACCAATTTCATCGTTTGGTTTATGTTTTACACGCGTTTTAAATTTTATTGCCGAAATCGCTTTTTCTCGCCGAGATAAGCACGTTTTCTGAAATGCCGCTCTCCCGTCACTCTGGTTAAAGTGTTATGAAAAAAAAGGCTGTTGGGGGCTAGGGAGTATCGAGTTGATCATTATACATGAAGAAATAACCAAATTCATCGTTTGGTTTATGTTTTACACGCGTTTTAAATTTTATTGCCGAAATCGCTTTTTCTCGCCGAGATAAGCACGTTTTCTGAAATGCCGCTCTCCCGTCACTCTGGTTAAAGTGTTATGAAAAAAAAGGCTGTTGGGGGCTAGGGAGTATCGAGTTGATCATTATACATGAAGAAATAACCAATTTCATCGTTTGGTTTATGTTTTACACGCGTTTTAAATTTTATTGCCGAAATCGCTTTTTCTCGCCGAGATAAGCACGTTTTCTGAAATGCCGCTCTCCCGTCACTCTGGTTAAAGTGTTATGAAAAAAAAGGCTGTTGGGGGCTAGGGAGTATCGAGTTGATCATTATACATGAAGAAATAACCAATTTCATCGTTTGGTTTATGTTTTACACGCGTTTTAAATTTTATTGCCGAAATCGCTTTTTCTCGCCGAGATAAGCACGTTTTCTGAAATGTCGCTCTCCCGTCACTCTAGTTAATTTGTTATAAAAAAAAAAAAAAAAAGGGCTGTTGGGGGCTAGGGAGTATCAAGTTGATCTGCTTAGCCGGGGTCCTGGAAGCCTAACCCGGCGTGATCTTGTGCAAAAAGCCGCTGCTGAGCTCCAGCTGGAAGTGTAAAAAGAACCGGGCTGGTTAAAAAAAGAACCGGGCGACCCGGTAAAATTGCTTAGCCGGGGCTCTGGAAGCCTAACACGGCGTGATCTTGTCCAAAAAGCCGCTCGTGAGCTCCAGCTGGAAGTGTTAAAAGAACCGGGCTGGTTAAAAAAAGACCCGGGCTGGTTCAAAAAAGAACCGGGCGGGCCGGTAAAATTGCTTTGCCGGGGCTCTGGAAGCTTAACACGGCGTGATCTTGTCCAAAAAGCCGCTGCTGAGCTCCAGCTGGAAGTGTAAAAAGAACCGGGCTTGTTAAAAAAAAAGAACCGGGCGGCCCGTTAAAATTGCTTTGCCGGGGCTCTGGAAGCCTAACCCGGCGTGATCTTGTCCAAAAAGCCGCTCGTGAGCTCCAGCTGGAAGTGTAAAAAGAAACGGGCTGGTTTAAAAAATAACCGGGCGGGCTTGTAAAATTGCTTAGCCGGGGTCCTGGAAGCCTAACCCGGCGTGATATTGTCCAAAAAGCCGCTGCTGAGCTCCAGCTGGAAGTGTAAAAAGAACCGGGCTGGTTAAAAAAATAGTAACGGGCAGCCCGGTAAAATTGCTTAGCCGGGGTCCTGGAAGCCTAACCCGGCGTGATACTGTGCAAAAAGCCGCTGCTGAGCTCCAGCTGGAAGTTTAAAAAGAACCGGGCTGGTTAAAAAAAGAACAGGGCTGGTTAAAAAAAGAACCGGGCGACCCGGTAAAATTGCTTAGCCGGGGCTCTGGAAGCCTAACACGGCGTGATTTTGTCCAAAAAGCCGCTGCTGAGCTCCAGCTGGAAGTGTAAAAAGAACCGGGCTGGTTAAAAAAAAGAACCGGGCGGCCCGGTAAAATTGCTTAGCCGGGGTCCTGGAAGCCTAACCCGGCGTGATATTGTCCAAAAAGCCGCTGCTGAGCTCCACCCTGAAGTGTAAAAAGAACCGGGCTGGTTAAAAAAAAAAAGAACCGGGCCGGCCGGTAAAATTGCTTAGCCGGGGCTCTGGAAGCCTAACACGCCGCGATCTTGTCCAAAAAGCCGCTCGTGAGCTCCAGCTGGAAGTGTAAAAAGAACCGGGCTGGTTCAAAAAAAGAACCGGGCGGCCCGGTAGAATTGCTTAGCCGAGGTCCTGGAAGCCTAACCCGATGTGATCTTGCGCAAAAAGCCGCTGCTGAGCTCCAGCTGGAAGTGTAAAAAGAACCGGGCTGGTTCAAAAAAAGAACCGGGCGGCCCGGTAAAATTGCTTAGCCGGGGTCCTGGAAGCCTAACCCGGCGTGATCTTGCCCGAAAGTCGGCCTCTATACTTCCATATTAGGTACCAGGCGCTCACAGCCAACTTGGCGAAAATTTTCTAAGTGCCCACGGCTCTGCGGGGATTGTGCATCCGACCCGCGCCGGTTCTCCAGCCGGCCTGAAATAACGCAAAATCAGCCTCTCCCCCTAGAGCTCACAGCCAAAGGCGAAACTTTTCTAAGTGCCTACGGCTCTGCGGGCTTTTGAGTCCGCCCCGCGCCGGTTCGTCGGTCGGCCTCAAAAAGCGAAAAATCAGCCTCTCTCCCTGGAGCTCGACTCGAGTTGATCATTATACATGAAGAAATAACCAATTTCATCGTTTGGTTTATGTTTTACACGCGTTTTAAATTTTATTGCCGAAATCGCTTTTTCTCGCCGAGATAAGCACGTTTTCTGAAATGCCGCTCTCCCGTCACTCTGGTTAAAGTGTTATGAAAAAAAAGGCTGTTGGGGGCTAGGGAGTATCGAGTTGATCATTATACATGAAGAAATAACCAATTTCATCGTTTGGTTTATGTTTTACACGCGTTTTAAATTTTATTGCCGAAATCGCTTTTTCTCGCCGAGATAAGCACGTTTTCTGAAATGCCGCTCTCCCGTCACTCTGGTTAAAGTGTTATGAAAAAAAAGTCGGTTGGGGGCTAGGGAGTATCGAGTTGATCATTATACATGAAGAAATAACCAATTTCCTCGTTTGGTTTATGTTTTACACGCGTTTTAAATTTTATTGCCGAAATTGCTTTTTCTCGCCGAGATAAGCACGTTTTCTGAAATGCCGCTCTCCCGTCACTCTGGTTAAAGTGTTATGAAAAAAAAGGCTGTTGGGGGCTAGGGAGTATCGAGTTGATCATTATACATGAAGAAATTACCAATTTCATCGTTTGGTTTATGTTTTACACGCGTTTTAAATTTTATTGCCGAAATCGCTTTTTCTCGCCGAGATAAGCACGTTTTCTGAAATGCCGCTCTCCCGTCACTCTGGTTAAAGTGTTATGAAAAAAAAGGCTGTTGGGGGCTAGGGAGTATCGAGTTGATCATTATACATGAAGAAATAACCAATTTCATCGCTTGGTTTATGTTTTACACGCGTTTTAAATTTTATTGCCGAAATCGCTTTTTCTCGCCGAGATAAGCACGTTTTCTGAAATGCCGCTCTCCCGTCACTCTGGTTAAAGTGTTATGAAAAAAAAGTCGGTTGGGGGCTAGGGAGTATCGAGTTGATCATTATACATGAAGAAATAACCAATTTCCTCGTTTGGTTTATGTTTTACACGCGTTTTAAATTTTATTGCCGAAATCGCTTTTTCTCGCCGAGATAAGCACGTTTTCTGAAATGCCGCTCTCCCGTCACTCTGGTTAAAGTGTTATGAAAAAAAAGGCTGTTGGGGGCTAGGGAGTATCGAGTTGATCATTATACATGAAGAAATTACCAATTTCATCGTTTGGTTTATGTTTTACACGCGTTTTAAATTTTATTGCCGAAATCGCTTTTTCTCGCCGAGATAAGCACGTTTTCTGAAATGCCGCTCTCCCGTCACTCTGGTTAAAGTGTTTTGAAAAAAAAGGCTGTTGGGGGCTAGGGAGTATCGAGTTGATCATTATACATGAAGAAATAACCAATTTCATCGCTTGGTTTATGTTTTACACGCGTTTTAAATTTTATTGCCGAAATCGCTTTTTCTCGCCGAGATAAGCACGTTTTCTGAAATGCCGCTCTCCCGTCACTCTGGTTAAAGTGTTATGAAAAAAAAGGCTGTTGGGGGCTAGGGAGTATCGAGTTGATCATTATACATGAAGAAATAACCAATTTCATCGTTTGGTTTATGTTTTACACGCGTTTTAAATTGTATTGCCGAAATCGCTTTTTCTCGCCGAGATAAGCACGTTTTCTGAAATGCCGCTCTCCCGTCACTCTGGTTAAAGTGTTATGAAAAAAAAGGCTGTTGGGGGCTAGGGAGTATCGAGTTGATCATTATACATGAAGAAATAACCAATTTCATCGTTTGGTTTATGTTTTACAC
Organism: Syngnathus leptorhynchus; assembly: GCF_054491065.1. Classification (NCBI taxonomy): domain Eukaryota; kingdom Metazoa; phylum Chordata; class Actinopteri; order Syngnathiformes; family Syngnathidae; genus Syngnathus; species Syngnathus leptorhynchus. Next base: position 256,567 of record NW_028232060.1, read on the forward strand.
GCGTTTTAAATTTTATTGCCGAAATCGCTTTTTCTCGCCGAGATAAGCACGTTTTCTGAAATGCCGCTCTCCCGTCACTCTGGTTAAAGTGTTATGAAAAAAAAGGCTGTTGGGGGCTAGGGAGTATCGAGTTGATCATTATACATGAAGAAATAACCAATTTCATCGTTTGGTTTATGTTTTACACGCGTTTTAAATTTTATTGCCGAAATCGCTTTTTCTCGCCGAGATAAGCACGTTTTCTGAAATGCCGCTCTCCCGTCACTCTGGTTAAAGTGTTATGAAAAAAAAGGCTGTTGGGGGCTAGGGAGTATCGAGTTGATCATTATACATGAAGAAATAACCAATTTCATCGTTTGGTTTATGTTTTACACGCGTTTTAAATTTTATTGCCGAAATCGCTTTTTCTCGCCGAGATAAGCACGTTTTCTGAAATGCCGCTCTCCCGTCACTCTGGTTAAAGTGTTATGAAAAAAAAGGCTGTTGGGGGCTAGGGAGTATCGAGTTGATCATTATACATGAAGAAATAACCAATTTCATCGTTTGGTTTATGTTTTACACGCGTTTTAAATTTTATTGCCGAAATCGCTTTTTCTCGCCGAGATAAGCACGTTTTCTGAAATGCCGCTCTCCCGTCACTCTGGTTAAAGTGTTGTGAAAAAAAAGGCTGTTGGGGGCTAGGGAGTATCGAGTTGATCGTTATACATGAAGAAATAACCAATTTCATCGTTTGGTTTATGTTTTACACGCGTTTTAAATTTTATTGCCGAAATCGCTTTTTCTCGCCGAGATAAGCACGTTTTCTGAAATGCCGCTCTCCCGTCACTCTGGTTAAAGTGTTATGAAAAAAAAGGCTGTTGGGGGCTAGGGAGTATCGAGTTGATCATTATACATGAAGAAATAACCAATTTCATCGTTTGGTTTATGTTTTACACGCGTTTTAAATTTTATTGCCGAAATCGCTTTTTCTCGCCGAGATAAGCACGTTTTCTGAAATGCCGCTCTCCCGTCACTCTGGTTAAAGTGTTATGAAAAAAAAGGCTGTTGGGGGCTAGGGAGTATCGAGTTGATCATTATACATGAAGAAATTACCAATTTCATCGTTTGGTTTATGTTTTACACGCGTTTTAAATTTTATTGCCGAAATCGCTTTTTCTCGCCGAGATAAGCACGTTTTCTGAAATGCCGCTCTCCCGTCACTCTGGTTAAAGTGTTATGAAAAAAAAGGCTGTTGGGGGCTAGGGAGTATCGAGTTGAACATTATACATGAAGAAATAACCAATTTCATCGTTTGGTTTATGTTTTACACGCGTTTTAAATTTTATTGCCGAAATCGCTTTTTCTCGCCGAGATAAGCACGTTTTCTGAAATGCCGCTCTCCCGTCACTCTGGTTAAAGTGTTATGAAAAAAAAGGCTGTTGGGGGCTAGGGAGTATCGAGTTGATCATTATACATGAAGAAATAACCAATTTCATCGTTTCGTTTATGTTTTACACGCGTTTTAAATTTTATTGCCGAAATCGCTTTTTCTCGCCGAGATAAGCACGTTTTCTGAAATGCCGCTCTCCCGTCACTCTGGTTAAAGTGTTATGAAAAAAAAGGCTGTTGGGGGCTAGGGAGTATCGAGTTGATCATTATACATGAAGAAATAACCAATTTCATCGTTTGGTTTATGTTTTACACGCGTTTTAAATTTTATTGCCGAAATCGCTTTTTCTCGCCGAGATAAGCACGTTTTCTGAAATGCCGCTCTCCCGTCACTCTGGTTAAAGTGTTATGAAAAAAAAGGCTGTTGGGGGCTAGGGAGTATCGAGTTGATCATTATACATGAAGAAATAACCATTTTCATCGTTTGGTTTATGTTTTACACGCGTTTTAAATTTTATTGCCGAAATCGCTTTTTCTCGCCGAGATAAGCACGTTTTCTGAAATGCCGCTCTCCCGTCACTCTGGTTAAAGTGTTATGAAAAAAAAGGCTGTTGGGGGCTAGGGAGTATCGAGTTGATCATTATACATGAAGAAATAACCAATTTCATCGTTTGGTTTATGTTTTACACGCGTTTTAAATTTTATTGCCGAAATCGCTTTTTCTCGCCGAGATAAGCACGTTTTCTGAAATGCCGCTCTCCCGTCACTCTGGTTAAAGTGTTGTGAAAAAAAAGGCTGTTGGGGGCTAGGGAGTATCGAGTTGATCATTATACATGAAGAAATAACCAATTTCATCGTTTGGTTTATGTTTTACACGCGTTTTAAATTTTATTGCCGAAATCGCTTTTTCTCGCCGAGATAAGCACGTTTTCTGAAATGCCGCTCTCCCGTCACTCTGGTTAAAGTGTTATGAAAAAAAAGGCTGTTGGGGGCTAGGGAGTATCGAGTTGATCATTATACATGAAGAAATAACCAATTTCATCGTTTGGTTTATGTTTTACACGCGTTTTAAATTTTATTGCCGAAATCGCTTTTTCTCGCCGAGATAAGCACGTTTTCTGAAATGCCGCTCTCCCGTCACTCTGGTTAAAGTGTTATGAAAAAAAAGGCTGTTGGGGGCTAGGGAGTATCGAGTTGATCATTATACATGAAGAAATAACCAATTTCATCGTTTGGTTTATATTTTACACGCGTTTTAAATTTTATTGCCGAAATCGCTTTTTCTCGCCGAGATAAGCACGTTTTCTGAAATGCCGCTCTCCCGTCACTCTGGTTAAAGTGTTATGAAAAAAAAGGCTGTTGGGGGCTAGGGAGTATCGAGTTGATCCTTATACATGAAGAAATAACCAATTTCATCGTTTGGTTTATGTTTTACACGCGTTTTAAATTTTATTGCCGAAATCGCTTTTTCTCGCCGAGATAAGCACGTTTTCTGAAATGCCGCTCTCCCGTCACTCTGGTTAAAGTGTTATGAAAAAAAAGGCTGTTGGGGGCTAGGGAGTATCGAGTTGATCATTATACATGAAGAAATAACCAATTTCATCGTTTGGTTTATGTTTTACACGCGTTTTAAATTTTATTGCCGAAATCGCTTTTTCTCGCCGAGATAAGCACGTTTTCTGAAATGCCGCTCTCCCGTCACTCTGGTTAAAGTGTTATGAAAAAAAAGGCTGTTGGGGGCTAGGGAGTATCGAGTTGATCATTATACATGAAGAAATAACCAATTTCATCGTTTGGTTTATGTTTTACACGCGTTTTAAATTTTATTGCCGAAATCGCTTTTTCTCGCCGAGATAAGCACGTTTTCTGAAATGCCGCTCTCCCGTCACTCTGGTTAAAGTGTTATGAAAAAAAAGCCTGTTGGGGGCTAGGGAGTATCGAGTTGATCATTATACATGAAGAAATAACCAATTTCATCGTTTGGTTTATGTTTTACACGCGTTTTAAATTTTATTGCCGAAATCGCTTTTTCTCGCCGAGATAAGCACGTTTTCTGAAATGCCGCTCTCCCGTCACTCTGGTTAAAGTGTTATGAAAAAAAAGGCTGTTGGGGGCTAGGGAGTATCGAGTTGATCATTATACATGAAGAAATAACCAATTTCATCGTTTGGTTTATGTTTTACACGCGTTTTAAATTTTATTGCCGAAATCGCTTTTTCCCGCCGAGATAAGCACGTTTTCTGAAATGCCGCTCTCCCGTCACTCTGGTTAAAGTGTTATGAAAAAAAAGGCTGTTGGGGGCTAGGGAGTATCGAGTTGATCATTATACATGAAGAAATAACCAATTTCATCGTTTGGTTTATGTTTTACACGCGTTTTAAATTTTATTGCCGAAATCGCTTTTTCTCGCCGAGATAAGCACGTTTTCTGAAATGCCGCTCTCCCGTCACTCTGGTTAAAGTGTTATGAAAAAAAAGGCTGTTGGGGGCTAGGGAGTATCGAGTTGATCATTATACATGAAGAAATAACCAATTTCATCGTTTGGTTTATGTTTTACACGCGTTTTAAATTTTATTGCCGAAATCGCTTTTTCTCGCCGAGATAAGCACGTTTTCTGAAATGCCGCTCTCCCGTCACTCTGGTTAAAGTGTTATGAAAAAAAAGGCTGTTGGGGGCTAGGGAGTATCGAGTTGATCATTATACATGAAGAAATAACCAATTTCATCGTTTGGTTTATGTTTTACACGCGTTTTAAATTTTATTGCCGAAATCGCTTTTTCTCGCCGAGATAAGCACGTTTTCTGAAATGCCGCTCTCCCGTCACTCTGGTTAAAGTGTTATGAAAAAAAAGGCTGTTGGGGGCTAGGGAGTATCGAGTTGATCATTATACATGAAGAAATAACCAATTTCATCGTTTGGTTTATGTTTTACACGCGTTTTAAATTTTATTGCCGAAATCGCTTTTTCTCGCCGAGATAAGCACGTTTTCTGAAATGCCGCTCTCCCGTCACTCTGGTTAAAGTGTTATGAAAAAAAAGGCTGTTGGGGGCTAGGGAGTATCGAGTTGATCATTATACATGAAGAAATAACCAATTTCATCGTTTGGTTTATGTTTTACACGCGTTTTAAATTTTATTGCCGAAATCGCTTTTTCTCGCCGAGATAAGCACGTTTTCTGAAATGCCGCTCTCCCGTCACTCTGGTTAAAGTGTTATGAAAAAAAAGGCTGTTGGGGGCTAGGGAGTATCGAGTTGATCATTATACATGAAGAAATAACCAATTTCATCGTTTGGTTTATGTTTTACACGCGTTTTAAATTTTATTGCCGAAATCGCTTTTTCTCGCCGAGATAAGCACGTTTTCTGAAATGCCGCTCTCCCGTCACTCTGGTTAAAGTGTTATGAAAAAAAAGGCTGTTGGGGGCTAGGGAGTATCGAGTTGATCATTATACATGAAGAAATAACCAATTTCATCGTTTGGTTTATGTTTTACACGCGTTTTAAATTTTATTGCCGAAATCGCTTTTTCTCGCCGAGATAAGCACGTTTTCTGAAATGCCGCTCTCCCGTCACTCTGGTTAAAGTGTTATGAAAAAAAAGGCTGTTGGGGGCTAGGGAGTATCGAGTTGATCATTATACATGAAGAAATAACCAATTTCATCGTTTGGTTTATGTTTTACACGCGTTTTAAATTTTATTGCCGAAATCGCTTTTTCTCGCCGAGATAAGCACGTTTTCTGAAATGCCGCTCTCCCGTCACTCTGGTTAAAGTGTTATGAAAAAAAAGGCTGTTGGGGGCTAGGGAGTATCGAGTTGATCATTATACATGAAGAAATAACCAATTTCATCGTTTGGTTTATGTTTTACACGCGTTTTAAATTTTATTGCCGAAATCGCTTTTTCTCGCCGAGATAAGCACGTTTTCTGAAATGCCGCTCTCCCGTCACTCTGGTTAAAGTGTTATGAAAAAAAAGGCTGTTGGGGGCTAGGGAGTATCGAGTTGATCATTATACATGAAGAAATAACCAATTTCATCGTTTGGTTTATGTTTTACACGCGTTTTAAATTTTATTGCCGAAATCGCTTTTTCTCGCCGAGATAAGCACGTTTTCTGAAATGCCGCTCTCCCGTCACTCTGGTTAAAGTGTTATGAAAAAAAAGGCTGTTGGGGGCTAGGGAGTATCGAGTTGATCATTATACATGAAGAAATAACCAATTTCATCGTTTGGTTTATGTTTTACACAAGTTTTAAATTTTATTGCCGAAATCGCTTTTTCTCGCCGAGATAAGCACGTTTTCTGAAATGCCGCTCTCCCGTCACTCTGGTTAAAGTGTTATGAAAAAAAAGGCTGTTGGGGGCTAGGGAGTATCGAGTTGATCATTATACATGAAGAAATAACCAATTTCATCGTTTGGTTTATGTTTTACACGCGTTTTAAATTTTATTGCCGAAATCGCTTTTTCTCGCCGAGATAAGCACGTTTTCTGAAATGCCGCTCTCCCGTCACTCTGGTTAAAGTGTTATGAAAAAAAAGGCTGTTGGGGGCTAGGGAGTATCGAGTTGATCATTATACATGAAGAAATAACCAATTTCATCGTTTGGTTTATGTTTTACACGCGTTTTAAATTTTATTGCCGAAATCGCTTTTTCTCGCCGAGATAAGCACGTTTTCTGAAATGCCGCTCTCCCGTCACTCTGGTTAAAGTGTTATGAAAAAAAAAGGCTGTTGGGGGCTAGGGAGTATCGAGTTGATCATTATACATGAAGAAATAACCAATTTCATCGTTTGGTTTATGTTTTACACGCGTTTTAAATTTTATTGCCGAAATCGCTTTTTCTCGCCGAGATAAGCACGTTTTCTGAAATGCCGCTCTCCCGTCACTCTGGTTAAAGTGTTATGAAAAAAAAGGCTGTTGGGGGCTAGGGAGTATCGAGTTGATCATTATACATGAAGAAATAACCAATTTCATCGTTTGGTTTATGTTTTACACGCATTTTAAATTTTATTGCCGAAATCGCTTTTTCTCGCCGAGATAAGCACGTTTTCTGAAATGCCGCTCTCCCGTCACTCTGGTTAAAGTGTTATGAAAAAAAAGGCTGTTGGGGGCTAGGGAGTATCGAGTTGATCATTATACATGAAGAAATAACCAATTTCATCGTTTGGTTTATGTTTTACACGCGTTTTAAATTTTATTGCCGAAATCGCTTTTTCTCGCCGAGATAAGCACGTTTTCTGAAATGCCGCTCTCCCGTCACTCTGGTTAAAGTGTTATGAAAAAAAAGGCTGTTGGGGGCTAGGGAGTATCGAGTTGATCATTATACATGAAGAAATAACCAATTTCATCGTTTGGTTTATGTTTTACACGCGTTTTAAATTTTATTGCCGAAATCGCTTTTTCTCGCCGAGATAAGCACGTTTTCTGAAATGCCGCTCTCCCGTCACTCTGGTTAAAGTGTTATGAAAAAAAAGGCTGTTGGGGGCTAGGGAGTATCGAGTTGATCATTATACATGAAGAAATAACCAATTTCATCGTTTGGTTTATGTTTTACACGCGTTTTAAATTTTATTGCCGAAATCGCTTTTTCTCGCAGAGATAAGCACGTTTTCTGAAATGCCGCTCTCCCGTCACTCTGGTTAAAGTGTTATGAAAAAAAAGGCTGTTGGGGGCTAGGGAGTATCGAGTTGATCATTATACATGAAGAAATAACCAATTTCATCGTTTGGTTTATGTTTTACACGCGTTTTAAATTTTATTGCCGAAATCGCTTTTTCTCGCCGAGATAAGCACGTTTTCTGAAATGCCGCTCTCCCGTCACTCTGGTTAAAGTGTTATGAAAAAAAAAAGGCTGTTGGGGGCTAGGGAGTATCGAGTTGATCATTATACATGAAGAAATAACCAATTTCATCGTTTGGTTTATGTTTTACACGATGCTGAGCTCCAGCTGGAAGTGTAAAAAGAACCGGGCTGGTTAAAAAAAGAACCGGGCGACCCGGTAAAATTGCTTAGCCGGGGCTCTGGAAGCCTAACACGGCGTGATCTTGTCCAAAAAGCCGCTGCTGAGCTCCAGCTGGAAGTGTAAAAAGAACCGGGCTGGTTAAAAAAAAGAACCGGGCGGCCCGGTAAAATTGCTTAGCCGGGGCTCTGGAAGCCTAACCCGGCGTGATACTGTGCAAAAAGCCGCTGCTGAGCTCCAGCTGGAAGTGTAAAAAAAACCGGGCTGGTTAAAAAAAAGAACCGGGCGACCCTGTAAAATTGCTTAGCCGGGGCTCTGGAAGCCTAACACGGCGTGATCTTGTCCAAAAACCCGCTGCTGAGCTCCAGCTGGAAGTGTAAAAAGAACCGGGCTGGTTAAAAAAAAGAACCGGGCGGGCCGGTAAAATTGCTTAGCCGGGGCTCTGGAAGCCTAACACGGCGTGATCTTGTCCAAAAAGCCGCTCGTGAGCTCCAGCTGGAAGTGTAAAAAGAACCGGGCTGGTTCAAAAAAAGAACCGGGCGGCCCGGTAGAATTGCTTAGCCGAGGTCCTGGAAGCCTAACCCGGCGTGATCTTGCGCAAAAAGCCGCTGCTGAGCTCCAGCTGGAAGTGTAAAAAGAACCGGGCTGGTTCAAAAAAAGAACCGGGCGGCCCGGTAAAATTGCTTAGCCGGGGTCCTGGAAGCCTAACGCGGCGTGATCTTGCCCGAAAGTCGGCCTCTATACTTCCATATTAGGTACCAGGCGCTCAGAGCCAACTTGGCAAAATTTTCTAAGTGCCCACGGCTCTGCGGGGATTGTGCGTCCGACCCGCGCCGGTTCTCCAGCCGGCCTAAAATAACGCAAAACCAGCCTCTCCCCTGGAGCTCACAGCCAAAGGCGAAACTTTTCTAAGTGCCTACGGCTCTGCGGGCTTTTGAGTCCGCCCCGCGCCGGTTCGTCGGTCGGCCTCAAAAAGCGAAAAATCAGCCTCTCTCCCTGGAGCTCGACTCGAGTTGATCATTATACATGAAGAAATAACCAATTTCATCGTTTGGTTTATGTTTTACACGCGTTTTAAATTTTATTGCCGAAATCGCTTTTTCTCGCCGAGATAAGCACGTTTTCTGAAATGCCGCTCTCCCGTCACTCTGGTTAAAGTGTTATGAAAAAAAAGGCTGTTGGGGGCTAGGGAGTATCGAGTTGATCATTATACATGAAGAAATAACCAATTTCATCGTTTGGTTTATGTTTTACACGCGTTTTAAATTTTATTGCCGAAATCGCTTTTTCTCGCCGAGATAAGCACGTTTTCTGAAATGCCGCTCTCCCGTCACTCTGGTTAAAGTGTTATGAAAAAAAAGGCTGTTGGGGGCTAGGGAGTATCGAGTTGATCATTATACATGAAGAAATAACCAATTTCATCGTTTGGTTTATGTTTTACACGCGTTTTAAATTTTATTGCCGAAATCGCTTTTTCTCGCCGAGATAAGCACGTTTTCTGAAATGCCGCTCTCCCGTCACTCTGGTTAAAGTGTTATGAAAAAAAAAAGGCTGTTGGGGGCTAGGGAGTATCGAGTTGATCATTATACATGAAGAAATAACCAATTTCATCGTTTGGTTTATGTTTTACACGATGCTGAGCTCCAGCTGGAAGTGTAAAAAGAACCGGGCTGGTTAAAAAAAGAACCGGGCGACCCGGTAAAATTGCTTAGCCGGGGCTCTGGAAGCCTAACACGGCGTGATCTTGTCCAAAAAGCCGCTGCTGAGCTCCAGCTGGAAGTGTAAAAAGAACCGGGCTGGTTAAAAAAAAGAACCGGGCGGCCCGGTAAAATTGCTTAGCCGGGGCTCTGGAAGCCTAACCCGGCGTGATACTGTGCAAAAAGCCGCTGCTGAGCTCCAGCTGGAAGTGTAAAAAAAACCGGGCTGGTTAAAAAAAAGAACCGGGCGACCCTGTAAAATTGCTTAGCCGGGGCTCTGGAAGCCTAACACGGCGTGATCTTGTCCAAAAACCCGCTGCTGAGCTCCAGCTGGAAGTGTAAAAAGAACCGGGCTGGTTAAAAAAAAGAACCGGGCGGGCCGGTAAAATTGCTTAGCCGGGGCTCTGGAAGCCTAACACGGCGTGATCTTGTCCAAAAAGCCGCTCGTGAGCTCCAGCTGGAAGTGTAAAAAGAACCGGGCTGGTTCAAAAAAAGAACCGGGCGGCCCGGTAGAATTGCTTAGCCGAGGTCCTGGAAGCCTAACCCGGCGTGATCTTGCGCAAAAAGCCGCTGCTGAGCTCCAGCTGGAAGTGTAAAAAGAACCGGGCTGGTTCAAAAAAAGAACCGGGCGGCCCGGTAAAATTGCTTAGCCGGGGTCCTGGAAGCCTAACGCGGCGTGATCTTGCCCGAAAGTCGGCCTCTATACTTCCATATTAGGTACCAGGCGCTCAGAGCCAACTTGGCAAAATTTTCTAAGTGCCCACGGCTCTGCGGGGATTGTGCGTCCGACCCGCGCCGGTTCTCCAGCCGGCCTAAAATAACGCAAAACCAGCCTCTCCCCTGGAGCTCACAGCCAAAGGCGAAACTTTTCTAAGTGCCTACGGCTCTGCGGGCTTTTGAGTCCGCCCCGCGCCGGTTCGTCGGTCGGCCTCAAAAAGCGAAAAATCAGCCTCTCTCCCTGGAGCTCGACTCGAGTTGATCATTATACATGAAGAAATAACCAATTTCATCGTTTGGTTTATGTTTTACACGCGTTTTAAATTTCATTGCCGAAATCGCTTTTTCTCGCCGAGATAAGCACGTTTTCTGAAATGCCGCTCTCCCGTCACTCTGGTTAAAGTGTTATGAAAAAAAAGGCTGTTGGGGGCTAGGGAGTATCGAGTTGATCATTATACATGAAGAAATAACCAATTTCATCGTTTGGTTTATGTTTTACACGCGTTTTAAATTTTATTGCCGAAATCGCTTTTTCTCGCCGAGATAAGCACGTTTTCTGAAATGCCGCTCTCCCGTCACTCTGGTTAAAGTGTTATGAAAAAAAAGGCTGTTGGGGGCTAGGGAGTATCGAGTTGATCATTATACATGAAGAAATAACCAATTTCATCGTTTGGTTTATGTTTTACACGCGTTTTAAATTTTATTGCCGAAATCGCTTTTTCTCGCCGAGATAAGCACGTTTTCTGAAATGCCGCTCTCCCGTCACTCTGGTTAAAGTGTTATGAAAAAAAAGGCTGTTGGGGGCTAGGGAGTATCGAGTTGATCATTATACATGAAGAAATAACCAATTTCATCGTTTGGTTTATGTTTTACACGCGTTTTAAATTTTATTGCCGAAATCGCTTTTTCTCGCCGAGATAAGCACGTTTTCTGAAATGCCGCTCTCCCGTCACTCTGGTCAAAGTGTTATGAAAAAAAAGGCTGTTGGGGGCTAGGGAGTATCGAGTTGATCATTATACATGAAGAAATAACCAATTTCATCGTTTGGTTTATGTTTTACACGCGTTTTAAATTTTATTGCCGAAATCGCTTTTTCTCGCCGAGATAAGCACGTTTTCTGAAATGCCGCTCTCCCGTCACTCTGGTTAAAGTGTTATGAAAAAAAAGGCTGTTGGGGGCTAGGGAGTATCGAGTTGATCATTATACATGAAGAAATAACCAATTTCATCGTTTGGTTTATGTTTTACACGCGTTTTAAATTTTATTGCCGAAATCGCTTTTTCTCGCCGAGATAAGCACGTTTTCTGAAATGCCGCTCTCCCGTCACTCTGGTTAAAGTGTTATGAAAAAAAAGGCTGTTGGGGGCTAGGGAGTATCGAGTTGATCATTATACATGAAGAAATAACCAATTTCATCGTTTGGTTTATGTTTTACACGCGTTTTAAATTTTATTGCCGAAATCGCTTTTTCTCGCCGAGATAAGCACGTTTTCTGAAATGCCGCTCTCCCGTCACTCTGGTTAAAGTGTTATGAAAAAAAAGGCTGTTGGGGGCTAGGGAGTATCGAGTTGATCATTATACATGAAGAAATAACCAATTTCATCGTTTGGTTTATGTTTTACACGCGTTTTAAATTTTATTGCCGAAATCGCTTTTTCTCGCCGAGATAAGCACGTTTTCTGAAATGCCGCTCTCCCGTCACTCTGGTTAAAGTGTTATGAAAGAAAAGGCTGTTGGGGGCTAGGGAGTATCGAGTTGATCATTATACATGAAGAAATAACCAATTTCATCGTTTGGTTTATGTTTTACACGCGTTTTAAATTTTATTGCCGAAATCGCTTTTTCTCGCCGAGATAAGCACGTTTTCTGAAATGCCGCTCTCCCGTCACTCTGGTTAAAGTGTTATGAAAAAAAAGGCTGTTGGGGGCTAGGGAGTATCGAGTTGATCATTATACATGAAGAAATAACCAATTTCATCGTTTGGTTTATGTTTTACACGCGTTTTAAATTTTATTGCCGAAATCGCTTTTTCTCGCCGAGATAAGCACGTTTTCTGAAATGCCGCTCTCCCGTCACTCTGGTTAAAGTGTTATGAAAAAAAAGGCTGTTGGGGGCTAGGGAGTATCGAGTTGATCATTATACATGAAGAAATAACCAATTTCATCGTTTGGTTTATGTTTTACACGCGTTTTAAATTTTATTGCCGAAATCGCTTTTTCTCGCCGAGATAAGCACGTTTTCTGAAATGCCGCTCTCCCGTCACTCTGGTTAAAGTGTTATGAAAAAAAAGGCTGTTGGGGGCTAGGGAGTATCGAGTTGATCATTATACATGAAGAAATAACCAATTTCATCGTTTGGTTTATGTTTTACACGCGTTTTAAATTTTATTGCCGAAATCGCTTTTTCTCGCCGAGATAAGCACGTTTTCTGAAATGCCGCTCTCCCGTCACTCTGGTTAAAGTGTTATGAAAGAAAAGGCTGTTGGGGGCTAGGGAGTATCGAGTTGATCATTATACATGAAGAAATAACCAATTTCATCGTTTGGTTTATGTTTTACACGCGTTTTAAATTTTATTGCCGAAATCGCTTTTTCTCGCCGAGATAAGCACGTTTTCTGAAATGCCGCTCTCCCGTCACTCTGGTTAAAGTGTTATGAAAAAAAAGGCTGTTGGGGGCTAGGGAGTATCGAGTTGATCATTATACATGAAGAAATAACCAATTTCATCGTTTGGTTTATGTTTTACACGCGTTTTAAATTTTATTGCCGAAATCGCTTTTTCTCGCCGAGATAAGCACGTTTTCTGAAATGCCGCTCTCCCGTCACTCTGGTTAAAGTGTTATGAAAAAAAAGGCTGTTGGGGGCTAGGGAGTATCGAGTTGATCATTATACATGAAGAAATAACCAATTTCATCGTTTGGTTTATGTTTTACACGCGTTTTAAATTTTATTGCCGAAATCGCTTTTTCTCGCCGAGATAAGCACGTTTTCTGAAATGCCGCTCTCCCGTCACTCTGGTTAAAGTGTTATGAAAAAAAAGGCTGTTGGGGGCTAGGGAGTATCGAGTTGATCATTATACATGAAGAAATAACCAATTTCATCGTTTGGTTTATGTTTTACACGTGTTTTAAATTTTATTGCCGAAATCGCTTTTTCTCGCCGAGATAAGCACGTTTTCTGAAATGCCGCTCTCCCGTCACTCTGGTTAAAGTGTTATGAAAAAAAAGGCTGTTGGGGGCTAGGGAGTATCGAGTTGATCATTATACATGAAGAAATAACCAATTTCATCGTTTGGTTTATGTTTTACACGCGTTTTAAATTTTATTGCCGAAATCGCTTTTTCTCGCCGAGATAAGCACGTTTTCTGAAATGCCGCTCTCCCGTCACTCTGGTTAAAGTGTTATGAAAAAAAAGGCTGTTGGGGGCTAGGGAGTATCGAGTTGATCATTATACATGAAGAAATAACCAATTTCATCGTTTGGTTTATGTTTTACACGCGTTTTAAATTTTATTGCCGAAATCGCTTTTTCTCGCCGAGATAAGCACGTTTTCTGAAATGCCGCTCTCCCGTCACTCTGGTTAAAGTGTTATGAAAAAAAAGGCTGTTGGGGGCTAGGGAGTATCGAGTTGATCATTATACATGAAGAAATAACCAATTTCATCGTTTGGTTTATGTTTTTCACGCGTTTTAAATTTTATTGCCGAAATCGCTTTTTCTCGCCGAGATAAGCACGTTTTCTGAAATGCCGCTCTCCCGTCACTCTGGTTAAAGTTTTATGAAAAAAAAGGCTGTTGGGGGCTAGGGAGTATCGAGTTGATCATTATACATGAAGAAATAACCAATTTCATCGTTTGGTTTATGTTTTACACGCGTTTTAAATTTTATTGCCGAAATCGCTTTTTCTCGCCGAGATAAGCACGTTTTCTGAAATGACGCTCTCCCGTCACTCTGGTTAAAGTGTTATGAAAAAAAAGGCTGTTGGGGGCTAGGGAGTATCGAGTTGATCATTATACATGAAGAAATAACCAATTTCATCGTTTGGTTTATGTTTTACACGCGTTTTAAATTTTATTGCCGAAATCGCTTTTTCTCGCCGAGATAAGCACGTTTTCTGAAATGCCGCTCTCCCGTCACTCTGGTTAAAGTGTTATGAAAAAAAAGGCTGTTGGGGGCTAGGGAGTATCGAGTTGATCATTATACATGAAGAAATAACCAATTTCATCGTTTGGTTTATGTTTTACACGCGTTTTAAATTTTATTGCCGAAATCGCTTTTTCTCGCCGAGATAAGCACGTTTTCTGAAATGCCGCTCTCCCGTCACTCTGGTTAAAGTGTTATGAAAAAAAAGGCTGTTGGGGGCTAGGGAGTATCGAGTTGATCATTATACATGAAGAAATAACCAATTTCATCGTTTGGTTTATGTTTTACACGCGTTTTAAATTTTATTGCCGAAATCGCTTTTTCTCGCCGAGATAAGCACGTTTTCTGAAATGCCGCTCTCCCGTCACTCTGGTTAAAGTGTTATGAAAAAAAAAAGGCTGTTGGGGGCTAGGGAGTATCGAGTTGATCATTATACATGAAGAAATAACCAATTTCATCGTTTGGTTTATGTTTTACACGATGCTGAGCTCCAGCTGGAAGTGTAAAAAGAACCGGGCTGGTTAAAAAAAGAACCGGGCGACCCGGTAAAATTGCTTAGCCGGGGCTCTGGAAGCCTAACACGGCGTGATCTTGTCCAAAAAGCCGCTGCTGAGCTCCAGCTGGAAGTGTAAAAAGAACCGGGCTGGTTAAAAAAAAGAACCGGGCGGCCCGGTAAAATTGCTTAGCCGGGGCTCTGGAAGCCTAACCCGGCGTGATACTGTGCAAAAAGCCGCTGCTGAGCTCCAGCTGGAAGTGTAAAAAAAACCGGGCTGGTTAAAAAAAAGAACCGGGCGACCCTGTAAAATTGCTTAGCCGGGGCTCTGGAAGCCTAACACGGCGTGATCTTGTCCAAAAACCCGCTGCTGAGCTCCAGCTGGAAGTGTAAAAAGAACCGGGCTGGTTAAAAAAAAGAACCGGGCGGGCCGGTAAAATTGCTTAGCCGGGGCTCTGGAAGCCTAACACGGCGTGATCTTGTCCAAAAAGCCGCTCGTGAGCTCCAGCTGGAAGTGTAAAAAGAACCGGGCTGGTTCAAAAAAAGAACCGGGCGGCCCGGTAGAATTGCTTAGCCGAGGTCCTGGAAGCCTAACCCGGCGTGATCTTGCGCAAAAAGCCGCTGCTGAGCTCCAGCTGGAAGTGTAAAAAGAACCGGGCTGGTTCAAAAAAAGAACCGGGCGGCCCGGTAAAATTGCTTAGCCGGGGTCCTGGAAGCCTAACGCGGCGTGATCTTGCCCGAAAGTCGGCCTCTATACTTCCATATTAGGTACCAGGCGCTCAGAGCCAACTTGGCAAAAATTTTCTAAGTGCCCACGGCTCTGCGGGGATTGTGCGTCCGACCCGCGCCGGTTCTCCAGCCGGCCTAAAATAACGCAAAACCAGCCTCTCCCCTGGAGCTCACAGCCAAAGGCGAAACTTTTCTAAGTGCCTACGGCTCTGCGGGCTTTTGAGTCCGCCCCGCGCCGGTTCGTCGGTCGGCCTCAAAAAGCGAAAAATCAGCCTCTCTCCCTGGAGCTCGACTCGAGTTGATCATTATACATGAAGAAATAACCAATTTCATCGTTTGGTTTATGTTTTACACGCGTTTTAAATTTTATTGCCGAAATCGCTTTTTCTCGCCGAGATAAGCACGTTTTCTGAAATGCCGCTCTCCCGTCACTCTGGTTAAAGTGTTATGAAAAAAAAGGCTGTTGGGGGCTAGGGAGTATCGAGTTGATCATTATACATGAAGAAATAACCAATTTCATCGTTTGGTTTATGTTTTACACGCGTTTTAAATTTTATTGCCGAAATCGCTTTTTCTCGCCGAGATAAGCACGTTTTCTGAAATGCCGCTCTCCCGTCACTCTGGTTAAAGTGTTATGAAAAAAAAGGCTGTTGGGGGCTAGGGAGTATCGAGTTGATCATTATACATGAAGAAATAACCAATTTCATCGTTTGGTTTATGTTTTACACGCGTTTTAAATGTTATTGCCAAAATCGCTTTTTCTCGCCGAGATAAGCACGTTTTCTGAAATGCCGCTCTCCCGTCACTCTGGTTAAAGTGTTATGAAAAAAAAGGCTATTGGGGGCTAGGGAGTATCGAGTTGAACATTATACATGAAGAAATAACCAATTTCATCGTTTGGTTTATGTTTTACACGCGTTTTAAATTTTATTGCCGAAATCGCTTTTTCTCGCCGAGATAAGCACGTTTTCTGAAATGCCGCTCTCCCGTCACTCTGGTTAAAGTGTTATGAAAAAAAAAGGCTGTTGGGGGCTAGGGAGTATCGAGTTGATCATTATACATGAAGAAATAACCAATTTCATCGTTTGGTTTATGTTTTACACGCGTTTTAAATTTTATTGCCGAAATCGCTTTTTCTCGCCGAGATAAGCACGTTTTCTGAAATGCCGCTCTCCCGTCACTCTGGTTAAAGTGTTATGAAAAAAAAGGCTGTTGGGGGCTAGGGAGTATCGAGTTGATCATTATACATGAAGAAATAACCAATTTCATCGTTTGGTTTATGTTTTACACGCGTTTTAAATTTTATTGCCGAAATCGCTTTTTCTCGCCGAGATAAGCACGTTTTCTGAAATGCCGCTCTCCCGTCACTCTGGTTAAAGTGTTATGAAAAAAAAGGCTGTTGGGGGCTAGGGAGTATCGAGTTGATCATTATACATGAAGAAATAACCAATTTCATCGTTTGGTTTATGTTTTACACGCGTTTTAAATTTTATTGCCGAAATCGCTTTTTCTCGCCGAGATAAGCACGTTTTCTGAAATGCCGCTCTCCCGTCACTCTGGTTAAAGTGTTATGAAAAAAAAGGCTGTTGGGGGCTAGGGAGTATCGAGTTGATCATTATACATGAAGAAATAACCAATTTCATCGTTTGGTTTATGTTTTACACGCGTTTTAAATTTTATTGCCGAAATCGCTTTTTCTCGCCGAGATAAGCACGTTTTCTGAAATGCCGCTCTCCCGTCACTCTGGTTAAAGTGTTATGAAAAAAAAGGCTGTTGGGGGCTAGGGAGTATCGAGTTGATCATTATACATGAAGAAATAACCAATTTCATCGTTTGGTTTATGTTTTACACGCGTTTTAAATTTTATTGCCGAAATCGCTTTTTCTCGCCGAGATAAGCACGTTTTCTGAAATGCCGCTCTCCCGTCACTCTGGTTAAAGTGTTATGAAAAAAAAGGCTGTTGGGGGCTAGGGAGTATCGAGTTGATCATTATACATGAAGAAATAACCAATTTCATCGTTTGGTTTATGTTTTACACAAGTTTTAAATTTTATTGCCGAAATCGCTTTTTCTCGCCGAGATAAGCACGTTTTCTGAAATGCCGCTCTCCCGTCACTCTGGTTAAAGTGTTATGAAAAAAAAGGCTGTTGGGGGCTAGGGAGTATCGAGTTGATCATTATACATGAAGAAATTACCAATTTCATCGTTTGGTTTATGTTTTACACGCGTTTTAAATTTTATTGCCGAAATCGCTTTTTCTCGCCGAGATAAGCACGTTTTCTGAAATGCCGCTCTCCCGTCACTCTGGTTAAAGTGTTATGAAAAAAAAGGCTGTTGGGGGCTAGGGAGTATCGAGTTGAACATTATACATGAAGAAATAACCAATTTCATCGTTTGGTTTATGTTTTACACGCGTTTTAAATTTTATTGCCGAAATCGCTTTTTCTCGCCGAGATAAGCACGTTTTCTGAAATGCCGCTCTCCCGTCACTCTGGTTAAAGTGTTATGAAAAAAAAGGCTGTTGGGGGCTAGGGAGTATCGAGTTGATCATTATACATGAAGAAATAACCAATTTCATCGTTTGGTTTATGTTTTACACGCGTTTTAAATTTTATTGCCGAAATCGCTTTTTCTCGCCGAGATAAGCACGTTTTCTGAAATGCCGCTCTCCCGTCACTCTGGTTAAAGTGTTATGAAAAAAAAGGCTGTTGGGGGCTAGGGAGTATCGAGTTGATCATTATACATGAAGAAATAACCAATTTCATCGTTTGGTTTATGTTTTACACGCGTTTTAAATTTTATTGCCGAAATCGCTTTTTCTCGCCGAGATAAGCACGTTTTCTGAAATGCCGCTCTCCCGTCACTCTGGTTAAAGTGTTATGAAAAAAAAGGCTGTTGGGGGCTAGGGAGTATCGAGTTGATCATTATACATGAAGAAATAACCAATTTCATCGTTTGGTTTATGTTTTACACGCGTTTTAAATTTTATTGCCGAAATCGCTTTTTCTCGCCGAGATAAGCACGTTTTCTGAAATGCCGCTCTCCCGTCACTCTGGTTAAAGTGTTATGAAAAAAAAGGCTGTTGGGGGCTAGGGAGTATCGAGTTGATCATTATACATGAAGAAATAACCAATTTCATCGTTTGGTTTATGTTTTACACGCGTTTTAAATTTTATTGCCGAAATCGCTTTTTCTCGCCGAGATAAGCACGTTTTCTGAAATGCCGCTCTCCCGTCACTCTGGTTAAAGTGTTATGAAAAAAAAGGCTGTTGGGGGCTAGGGAGTATCGAGTTGATCATTATACATGAAGAAATAACCAATTTCATCGTTTGGTTTATGTTTTACACGCGTTTTAAATTTTATTGCCGAAATCGCTTTTTCTCGCCGAGATAAGCACGTTTTCTGAAATGCCGCTCTCCCGTCACTCTGGTTAAAGTGTTATGAAAAAAAAGGCTGTTGGGGGCTAGGGAGTATCGAGTTGATCATTATACATGAAGAAATAACCAATTTCATCGTTTGGTTTATGTTTTACACGCGTTTTAAATTTTATTGCCGAAATCGCTTTTTCTCGCCGAGATAAGCACGTTTTCTGAAATGCCGCTCTCCCGTCACTCTGGTTAAAGTGTTATGAAAAAAAAGGCTGTTGGGGGCTAGGGAGTATCGAGTTGATCATTATACATGAAGAAATAACCAATTTCATCGTTTGGTTTATGTTTTACACGCGTTTTAAATTTTATTGCCGAAATCGCTTTTTCTCGCCGAGATAGCACGTTTTCTGAAATGCCGCTCTCCCGTCACTCTGGTTAAAGTGTTATGAAAAAAAAGGCTGTTGGGGGCTAGGGAGTATCGAGTTGATCATTATACATGAAGAAATAACCAATTTCATCGTTTGGTTTATGTTTTACACGCGTTTTAAATTTTATTGCCGAAATCGCTTTTTCTCGCCGAGATAAGCACGTTTTCTGAAATGCCGCTCTCCCGTCACTCTGGTTAAAGTGTTATGAAAAAAAAGGCTGTTGGGGGCTAGGGAGTATCGAGTTGATCATTATACATGAAGAAATAACCAATTTCATCGTTTGGTTTATGTTTTACACGCGTTTTAAATTTTATTGCCGAAATCGCTTTTTCTCGCCGAGATAAGCACGTTTTCTGAAATGCCGCTCTCCCGTCACTCTGGTTAAAGTGTTATGAAAAAAAAGGCTGTTGGGGGCTAGGGAGTATCGAGTTGATCATTATACATGAAGAAATAACCAATTTCATCGTTTGGTTTATGTTTTACACGCGTTTTAAATTTTATTGCCGAAATCGCTTTTTCTCGCCGAGATAAGCACGTTTTCTGAAATGCCGCTCTCCCGTCACTCTGGTTAAAGTGTTATGAAAAAAAAGGCTGTTGGGGGCTAGGGAGTATCGAGTTGATCATTATACATGAAGAAATAACCAATTTCATCGTTTGGTTTATGTTTTACACGCGTTTTAAATTTTATTGCCGAAATCGCTTTTTCTCGCCGAGATAAGCACGTTTTCTGAAATGCCGCTCTCCCGTCACTCTGGTTAAAGTGTTATGAAAAAAAAGGCTGTTGGGGGCTAGGGAGTATCGAGTTGATCATTATACATGAAGAAATAACCAATTTCATCGTTTGGTTTATGTTTTACACGCGTTTTAAATTTTATTGCCGAAATCGCTTTTTCTCGCCGAGATAAGCACGTTTTCTGAAATGCCGCTCTCCCGTCACTCTGGTTAAAGTGTTATGAAAAAAAAGGCTGTTGGGGGCTAGGGAGTATCGAGTTGATCATTATACATGAAGAAATAACCAATTTCATCGTTTGGTTTATGTTTTACACGCGTTTTAAATTTTATTGCCGAAATCGCTTTTTCTCGCCGAGATAAGCACGTTTTCTGAAATGCCGCTCTCCCGTCACTCTGGTTAAAGTGTTATGAAAAAAAAGGCTGTTGGGGGCTAGGGAGTATCGAGTTGATCATTATACATGAAGAAATAACCAATTTCATCGTTTGGTTTATGTTTTACACAAGTTTTAAATTTTATTGCCGAAATCGCTTTTTCTCGCCGAGATAAGCACGTTTTCTGAAATGCCGCTCTCCCGTCACTCTGGTTAAAGTGTTATGAAAAAAAAGGCTGTTGGGGGCTAGGGAGTATCGAGTTGATCATTATACATGAAGAAATAACCAATTTCATCGTTTGGTTTATGTTTTACACGCGTTTTAAATTTTATTGCCGAAATCGCTTTTTCTCGCCGAGATAAGCACGTTTTCTGAAATGCCGCTCTCCCGTCACTCTGGTTAAAGTGTTATGAAAAAAAAGGCTGTTGGGGGCTAGGGAGTATCGAGTTGATCATTATACATGAAGAAATAACCAATTTCATCGTTTGGTTTATGTTTTACACGCGTTTTAAATTTTATTGCCGAAATCGCTTTTTCTCGCCGAGATAAGCACGTTTTCTGAAATGCCGCTCTCCCGTCACTCTGGTTAAAGTGTTATGAAAAAAAAAGGCTGTTGGGGGCTAGGGAGTATCGAGTTGATCATTATACATGAAGAAATAACCAATTTCATCGTTTGGTTTATGTTTTACACGCGTTTTAAATTTTATTGCCGAAATCGCTTTTTCTCGCCGAGATAAGCACGTTTTCTGAAATGCCGCTCTCCCGTCACTCTGGTTAAAGTGTTATGAAAAAAAAGGCTGTTGGGGGCTAGGGAGTATCGAGTTGATCATTATACATGAAGAAATAACCAATTTCATCGTTTGGTTTATGTTTTACACGCATTTTAAATTTTATTGCCGAAATCGCTTTTTCTCGCCGAGATAAGCACGTTTTCTGAAATGCCGCTCTCCCGTCACTCTGGTTAAAGTGTTATGAAAAAAAAGGCTGTTGGGGGCTAGGGAGTATCGAGTTGATCATTATACATGAAGAAATAACCAATTTCATCGTTTGGTTTATGTTTTACACGCGTTTTAAATTTTATTGCCGAAATCGCTTTTTCTCGCCGAGATAAGCACGTTTTCTGAAATGCCGCTCTCCCGTCACTCTGGTTAAAGTGTTATGAAAAAAAAGGCTGTTGGGGGCTAGGGAGTATCGAGTTGATCATTATACATGAAGAAATAACCAATTTCATCGTTTGGTTTATGTTTTACACGCGTTTTAAATTTTATTGCCGAAATCGCTTTTTCTCGCCGAGATAAGCACGTTTTCTGAAATGCCGCTCTCCCGTCACTCTGGTTAAAGTGTTATGAAAAAAAAGGCTGTTGGGGGCTAGGGAGTATCGAGTTGATCATTATACATGAAGAAATAACCAATTTCATCGTTTGGTTTATGTTTTACACGCGTTTTAAATTTTATTGCCGAAATCGCTTTTTCTCGCAGAGATAAGCACGTTTTCTGAAATGCCGCTCTCCCGTCACTCTGGTTAAAGTGTTATGAAAAAAAAGGCTGTTGGGGGCTAGGGAGTATCGAGTTGATCATTATACATGAAGAAATAACCAATTTCATCGTTTGGTTTATGTTTTACACGCGTTTTAAATTTTATTGCCGAAATCGCTTTTTCTCGCCGAGATAAGCACGTTTTCTGAAATGCCGCTCTCCCGTCACTCTGGTTAAAGTGTTATGAAAAAAAAAAGGCTGTTGGGGGCTAGGGAGTATCGAGTTGATCATTATACATGAAGAAATAACCAATTTCATCGTTTGGTTTATGTTTTACACGATGCTGAGCTCCAGCTGGAAGTGTAAAAAGAACCGGGCTGGTTAAAAAAAGAACCGGGCGACCCGGTAAAATTGCTTAGCCGGGGCTCTGGAAGCCTAACACGGCGTGATCTTGTCCAAAAAGCCGCTGCTGAGCTCCAGCTGGAAGTGTAAAAAGAACCGGGCTGGTTAAAAAAAAGAACCGGGCGGCCCGGTAAAATTGCTTAGCCGGGGCTCTGGAAGCCTAACCCGGCGTGATACTGTGCAAAAAGCCGCTGCTGAGCTCCAGCTGGAAGTGTAAAAAAAACCGGGCTGGTTAAAAAAAAGAACCGGGCGACCCTGTAAAATTGCTTAGCCGGGGCTCTGGAAGCCTAACACGGCGTGATCTTGTCCAAAAACCCGCTGCTGAGCTCCAGCTGGAAGTGTAAAAAGAACCGGGCTGGTTAAAAAAAAGAACCGGGCGGGCCGGTAAAATTGCTTAGCCGGGGCTCTGGAAGCCTAACACGGCGTGATCTTGTCCAAAAAGCCGCTCGTGAGCTCCAGCTGGAAGTGTAAAAAGAACCGGGCTGGTTCAAAAAAAGAACCGGGCGGCCCGGTAGAATTGCTTAGCCGAGGTCCTGGAAGCCTAACCCGGCGTGATCTTGCGCAAAAAGCCGCTGCTGAGCTCCAGCTGGAAGTGTAAAAAGAACCGGGCTGGTTCAAAAAAAGAACCGGGCGGCCCGGTAAAATTGCTTAGCCGGGGTCCTGGAAGCCTAACGCGGCGTGATCTTGCCCAAAAGTCGGCCTCTATACTTCCATATTAGGTACCAGGCGCTCAGAGCCAACTTGGCAAAATTTTCTAAGTGCCCACGGCTCTGCGGGGATTGTGCGTCCGACCCGCGCCGGTTCTCCAGCCGGCCTAAAATAACGCAAAACCAGCCTCTCCCCTGGAGCTCACAGCCAAAGGCGAAACTTTTCTAAGTGCCTACGGCTCTGCGGGCTTTTGAGTCCGCCCCGCGCCGGTTCGTCGGTCGGCCTCAAAAAGCGAAAAATCAGCCTCTCTCCCTGGAGCTCGACTCGAGTTGATCATTATACATGAAGAAATAACCAATTTCATCGTTTGGTTTATGTTTTACACGCGTTTTAAATTTTATTGCCGAAATCGCTTTTTCTCGCCGAGATAAGCACGTTTTCTGAAATGCCGCTCTCCCGTCACTCTGGTTAAAGTGTTATGAAAAAAAAGGCTGTTGGGGGCTAGGGAGTATCGAGTTGATCATTATACATGAAGAAATAACCAATTTCATCGTTTGGTTTATGTTTTACACGCGTTTTAAATTTTATTGCCGAAATCGCTTTTTCTCGCCGAGATAAGCACGTTTTCTGAAATGCCGCTCTCCCGTCACTCTGGTTAAAGTGTTATGAAAAAAAAGGCTGTTGGGGGCTAGGGAGTATCGAGTTGATCATTATACATGAAGAAATAACCAATTTCATCGTTTGGTTTATGTTTTACACGCGTTTTAAATTTTATTGCCGAAATCGCTTTTTCTCGCCGAGATAAGCACGTTTTCTGAAATGCCGCTCTCCCGTCACTCTGGTTAAAGTGTTATGAAAAAAAAAAGGCTGTTGGGGGCTAGGGAGTATCGAGTTGATCATTATACATGAAGAAATAACCAATTTCATCGTTTGGTTTATGTTTTACACGATGCTGAGCTCCAGCTGGAAGTGTAAAAAGAACCGGGCTGGTTAAAAAAAGAACCGGGCGACCCGGTAAAATTGCTTAGCCGGGGCTCTGGAAGCCTAACACGGCGTGATCTTGTCCAAAAAGCCGCTGCTGAGCTCCAGCTGGAAGTGTAAAAAGAACCGGGCTGGTTAAAAAAAAGAACCGGGCGGCCCGGTAAAATTGCTTAGCCGGGGCTCTGGAAGCCTAACCCGGCGTGATACTGTGCAAAAAGCCGCTGCTGAGCTCCAGCTGGAAGTGTAAAAAAAACCGGGCTGGTTAAAAAAAAGAACCGGGCGACCCTGTAAAATTGCTTAGCCGGGGCTCTGGAAGCCTAACACGGCGTGATCTTGTCCAAAAACCCGCTGCTGAGCTCCAGCTGGAAGTGTAAAAAGAACCGGGCTGGTTAAAAAAAAGAACCGGGCGGGCCGGTAAAATTGCTTAGCCGGGGCTCTGGAAGCCTAACACGGCGTGATCTTGTCCAAAAAGCCGCTCGTGAGCTCCAGCTGGAAGTGTAAAAAGAACCGGGCTGGTTCAAAAAAAGAACCGGGCGGCCCGGTAGAATTGCTTAGCCGAGGTCCTGGAAGCCTAACCCGGCGTGATCTTGCGCAAAAAGCCGCTGCTGAGCTCCAGCTGGAAGTGTAAAAAGAACCGGGCTGGTTCAAAAAAAGAACCGGGCGGCCCGGTAAAATTGCTTAGCCGGGGTCCTGGAAGCCTAACGCGGCGTGATCTTGCCCGAAAGTCGGCCTCTATACTTCCATATTAGGTACCAGGCGCTCAGAGCCAACTTGGCAAAATTTTCTAAGTGCCCACGGCTCTGCGGGGATTGTGCGTCCGACCCGCGCCGGTTCTCCAGCCGGCCTAAAATAACGCAAAACCAGCCTCTCCCCTGGAGCTCACAGCCAAAGGCGAAACTTTTCTAAGTGCCTACGGCTCTGCGGGCTTTTGAGTCCGCCCCGCGCCGGTTCGTCGGTCGGCCTCAAAAAGCGAAAAATCAGCCTCTCTCCCTGGAGCTCGACTCGAGTTGATCATTATACATGAAGAAATAACCAATTTCATCGTTTGGTTTATGTTTTACACGCGTTTTAAATTTCATTGCCGAAATCGCTTTTTCTCGCCGAGATAAGCACGTTTTCTGAAATGCCGCTCTCCCGTCACTCTGGTTAAAGTGTTATGAAAAAAAAGGCTGTTGGGGGCTAGGGAGTATCGAGTTGATCATTATACATGAAGAAATAACCAATTTCATCGTTTGGTTTATGTTTTACACGCGTTTTAAATTTTATTGCCGAAATCGCTTTTTCTCGCCGAGATAAGCACGTTTTCTGAAATGCCGCTCTCCCGTCACTCTGGTTAAAGTGTTATGAAAAAAAAGGCTGTTGGGGGCTAGGGAGTATCGAGTTGATCATTATACATGAAGAAATAACCAATTTCATCGTTTGGTTTATGTTTTACACGCGTTTTAAATTTTATTGCCGAAATCGCTTTTTCTCGCCGAGATAAGCACGTTTTCTGAAATGCCGCTCTCCCGTCACTCTGGTTAAAGTGTTATGAAAAAAAAGGCTGTTGGGGGCTAGGGAGTATCGAGTTGATCATTATACATGAAGAAATAACCAATTTCATCGTTTGGTTTATGTTTTACACGCGTTTTAAATTTTATTGCCGAAATCGCTTTTTCTCGCCGAGATAAGCACGTTTTCTGAAATGCCGCTCTCCCGTCACTCTGGTCAAAGTGTTATGAAAAAAAAGGCTGTTGGGGGCTAGGGAGTATCGAGTTGATCATTATACATGAAGAAATAACCAATTTCATCGTTTGGTTTATGTTTTACACGCGTTTTAAATTTTATTGCCGAAATCGCTTTTTCTCGCCGAGATAAGCACGTTTTCTGAAATGCCGCTCTCCCGTCACTCTGGTTAAAGTGTTATGAAAAAAAAGGCTGTTGGGGGCTAGGGAGTATCGAGTTGATCATTATACATGAAGAAATAACCAATTTCATCGTTTGGTTTATGTTTTACACGCGTTTTAAATTTTATTGCCGAAATCGCTTTTTCTCGCCGAGATAAGCACGTTTTCTGAAATGCCGCTCTCCCGTCACTCTGGTTAAAGTGTTATGAAAAAAAAGGCTGTTGGGGGCTAGGGAGTATCGAGTTGATCATTATACATGAAGAAATAACCAATTTCATCGTTTGGTTTATGTTTTACACGCGTTTTAAATTTTATTGCCGAAATCGCTTTTTCTCGCCGAGATAAGCACGTTTTCTGAAATGCCGCTCTCCCGTCACTCTGGTTAAAGTGTTATGAAAAAAAAGGCTGTTGGGGGCTAGGGAGTATCGAGTTGATCATTATACATGAAGAAATAACCAATTTCATCGTTTGGTTTATGTTTTACACGCGTTTTAAATTTTATTGCCAAAATCGCTTTTTCTCGCAGAGATAAGCACGTTTTCTGAAATGCCGCTCTCCCGTCACTCTGGTTAAAGTGTTATGAAAAAAAAGGCTGTTGGGGGCTAGGGAGTATCGAGTTGATCATTATACATGAAGAAATAACCAATTTCATCGTTTGGTTTATGTTTTACACGTGTTTTAAATTTTATTGCCGAAATCGCTTTTTCTCGCCGAGATAAGCACGTTTTCTGAAATGCCGCTCTCCCGTCACTCTGGTTAAAGTGTTATGAAAAAAAAGGCTGTTGGGGGCTAGGGAGTATCGAGTTGATCATTATACATGAAGAAATAACCAATTTCATCGTTTGGTTTATGTTTTACACGCGTTTTAAATTTTATTGCCGAAATCGCTTTTTCTCGCCGAGATAAGCACGTTTTCTGAAATGCCGCTCTCCCGTCACTCTGGTTAAAGTGTTATGAAAAAAAAGGCTGTTGGGGGCTAGGGAGTATCGAGTTGATCATTATACATGAAGAAATAACCAATTTCATCGTTTGGTTTATGTTTTACACGCGTTTTAAATTTTATTGCCGAAATCGCTTTTTCTCGCCGA
Organism: Syngnathus leptorhynchus; assembly: GCF_054491065.1. NCBI lineage: Eukaryota > Metazoa > Chordata > Actinopteri > Syngnathiformes > Syngnathidae > Syngnathus > Syngnathus leptorhynchus. The sequence continues at coordinate 283,045 of NW_028232060.1, forward strand.
GATAAGCACGTTTTCTGAAATGCCGCTCTCCCGTCACTCTGGTTAAAGTGTTATGAAAAAAAAGGCTGTTGGGGGCTAGGGAGTATCGAGTTGATCATTATACATGAAGAAATAACCAATTTCATCGTTTGGTTTATGTTTTACACGCGTTTTAAATTTTATTGCCGAAATCGCTTTTTCTCGCCGAGATAAGCACGTTTTCTGAAATGCCGCTCTCCCGTCACTCTGGTTAAAGTGTTATGAAAAAAAAGGCTGTTGGGGGCTAGGGAGTATCGAGTTGATCATTATACATGAAGAAATAACCAATTTCATCGTTTGGTTTATGTTTTACACGCGTTTTAAATTTTATTGCCGAAATCGCTTTTTTTCGCCGAGATAAGCACGTTTTCTGAAATGCCGCTCTCCCGTCACTCTGGTTAAAGTGTTATGAAAAAAAAGGCCTGTTGGGGGCTAGGGAGTATCGAGTTGATCATTATACATGAAGAAATAACCAATTTCATCGTTTGGTTTATGTTTTACACGCGTTTTAAATTTTATTGCCGAAATCGCTTTTTCTCGCCGAGATAAGCACGTTTTCTGAAATGCCGCTCTCCCGTCACTCTGGTTAAAGTGTTATGAAAAAAAAGGCTGTTGGGGGCTAGGGAGTATCGAGTTGATCATTATACATGAAGAAATAACCAATTTCATCGTTTGGTTTATGTTTTACACGCGTTTTAAATTTTATTGCCGAAATCGCTTTTTCTCGCCGAGATAAGCACGTTTTCTGAAATGCCGCTCTCCCGTCACTCTGGTTAAAGTGTTATGAAAAAAAAGGCTGTTGGGGGCTAGGGAGTATCGAGTTGATCATTATACATGAAGAAATAACCAATTTCATCGTTTGGTTTATGTTTTACACGCGTTTTAAATTTTATTGCCGAAATCGCTTTTTCTCGCCGAGATAAGCACGTTTTCTGAAATGCCGCTCTCCCGTCACTCTGGTTAAAGTGTTATGAAAAAAAAGGCTGTTGGGGGCTAGGGAGTATCGAGTTGATCATTATACATGAAGAAATAACCAATTTCATCGTTTGGTTTATGTTTTACACGCGTTTTAAATTTTATTGCCGAAATCGCTTTTTCTCGCCGAGATAAGCACGTTTTCTGAAATGCCGCTCTCCCGTCACTCTGGTTAAAGTGTTATGAAAAAAAAGGCTGTTGGGGGCTAGGGAGTATCGAGTTGATCATTATACATGAAGAAATAACCAATTTCATCGTTTGGTTTATGTTTTACACGCGTTTTAAATTTTATTGCCGAAATCGCTTTTTCTCGCCGAGATAAGCACGTTTTCTGAAATGCCGCTCTCCCGTCACTCTGGTTAAAGTGTTATGAAAAAAAAGGCTGTTGGGGGCTAGGGAGTATCGAGTTGATCATTATACATGAAGAAATAACCAATTTCATCGTTTGGTTTATGTTTTACACGCGTTTTAAATTTTATTGCCGAAATCGCTTTTCTCGCCGAGATAAGCACGTTTTCTGAAATGCCGCTCTCCCGTCACTCTGGTTAAAGTGTTATGAAAAAAAAGGCTGTTGGGGGCTAGGGAGTATCGAGTTGATCATTATACATGAAGAAATAACCAATTTCATCGTTTGGTTTATGTTTTACACGCGTTTTAAATTTTATTGCCGAAATCGCTTTTTCTCGCCGAGATAAGCACGTTTTCTGAAATGCCGCTCTCCCGTCACTCTGGTTAAAGTGTTATGAAAAAAAAGGCTGTTGGGGGCTAGGGAGTATCGAGTTGATCATTATACATGAAGAAATAACCAATTTCATCGTTTGGTTTATGTTTTACACGCGTTTTAAATTTTATTGCCGAAATCGCTTTTTCTCGCCGAGATAAGCACGTTTTCTGAAATGCCGCTCTCCCGTCACTCTGGTTAAAGTGTTATGAAAAAAAAGGCTGTTGGGGGCTAGGGAGTATCGAGTTGATCATTATACATGAAGAAATAACCAATTTCATCGTTTGGTTTATGTTTTACACGCGTTTTAAATTTTATTGCCGAAATCGCTTTTTCTCGCCGAGATAAGCACGTTTTCTGAAATGCCGCTCTCCCGTCACTCTGGTTAAAGTGTTATGAAAAAAAAGGCTGTTGGGGGCTAGGGAGTATCGAGTTGATCATTATACATGAAGAAATAACCAATTTCATCGTTTGGTTTATGTTTTACACGCGTTTTAAATTTTATTGCCGAAATCGCTTTTTCTCGCCGAGATAAGCACGTTTTCTGAAATGCCGCTCTCCCGTCACTCTGGTTAAAGTGTTATGAAAAAAAAGGCTGTTGGGGGCTAGGGAGTATCGAGTTGATCATTATACATGAAGAAATAACCAATTTCATCGTTTGGTTTATGTTTTACACGCGTTTTAAATTTTATTGCCGAAATCGCTTTTTCTCGCCGAGATAAGCACGTTTTCTGAAATGCCGCTCTCCCGTCACTCTGGTTAAAGTGTTATGAAAAAAAAGGCTGTTGGGGGCTAGGGAGTATCGAGTTGATCATTATACATGAAGAAATAACCAATTTCATCGTTTGGTTTATGTTTTACACGCGTTTTAAATTTTATTGCCGAAATCGCTTTTTCTCGCCGAGATAAGCACGTTTTCTGAAATGCCGCTCTCCCGTCACTCTGGTTAAAGTGTTATGAAAAAAAAGGCTGTTGGGGGCTAGGGAGTATCGAGTTGATCATTATACATGAAGAAATAACCAATTTCATCGTTTGGTTTATGTTTTACACGCGTTTTAAATTTTATTGCCGAAATCGCTTTTTCTCGCCGAGATAAGCACGTTTTCTGAAATGCCGCTCTCCCGTCACTCTGGTTAAAGTGTTATGAAAAAAAAGGCTGTTGGGGGCTAGGGAGTATCGAGTTGATCATTATACATGAAGAAATAACCAATTTCATCGTTTGGTTTATGTTTTACACGCGTTTTAAATTTTATTGCCGAAATCGCTTTTTCTCGCCGAGATAAGCACGTTTTCTGAAATGCCGCTCTCCCGTCACTCTGGTTAAAGTGTTATGAAAAAAAAGGCTGTTGGGGGCTAGGGAGTATCGAGTTGATCATTATACATGAAGAAATAACCAATTTCATCGTTTGGTTTATGTTTTACACGCGTTTTAAATTTTATTGCCGAAATCGCTTTTTCTCGCCGAGATAAGCACGTTTTCTGAAATGCCGCTCTCCCGTCACTCTGGTTAAAGTGTTATGAAAAAAAAGGCTGTTGGGGGCTAGGGAGTATCGAGTTGATCATTATACATGAAGAAATAACCAATTTCATCGTTTGGTTTATGTTTTACACGCGTTTTAAATTTTATTGCCGAAATCGCTTTTTCTCGCCGAGATAAGCACGTTTTCTGAAATGCCGCTCTCCCGTCACTCTGGTTAAAGTGTTATGAAAAAAAAGGCTGTTGGGGGCTAGGGAGTATCGAGTTGATCATTATACATGAAGAAATAACCAATTTCATCGTTTGGTTTATGTTTTACACGCGTTTTAAATTTTATTGCCGAAATCGCTTTTTCTCGCCGAGATAAGCACGTTTTCTGAAATGCCGCTCTCCCGTCACTCTGGTTAAAGTGTTATGAAAAAAAAGGCTGTTGGGGGCTAGGGAGTATCGAGTTGATCATTATACATGAAGAAATAACCAATTTCATCGTTTGGTTTATGTTTTACACGCGTTTTAAATTTTATTGCCGAAATCGCTTTTTCTCGCCGAGATAAGCACGTTTTCTGAAATGCCGCTCTCCCGTCACTCTGGTTAAAGTGTTATGAAAAAAAAGGCTGTTGGGGGCTAGGGAGTATCGAGTTGATCATTATACATGAAGAAATAACCAATTTCATCGTTTGGTTTATGTTTTACACGCGTTTTAAATTTTATTGCCGAAATCGCTTTTTCTCGCCGAGATAAGCACGTTTTCTGAAATGCCGCTCTCCCGTCACTCTGGTTAAAGTGTTATGAAAAAAAAGGCTGTTGGGGGCTAGGGAGTATCGAGTTGATCATTATACATGAAGAAATAACCAATTTCATCGTTTGGTTTATGTTTTACACGCGTTTTAAATTTTATTGCCGAAATCGCTTTTTCTCGCCGAGATAAGCACGTTTTCTGAAATGCCGCTCTCCCGTCACTCTGGTTAAAGTGTTATGAAAAAAAAGGCTGTTGGGGGCTAGGGAGTATCGAGTTGATCATTATACATGAAGAAATAACCAATTTCATCGTTTGGTTTATGTTTTACACGCGTTTTAAATTTTATTGCCGAAATCGCTTTTTCTCGCCGAGATAAGCACGTTTTCTGAAATGCCGCTCTCCCGTCACTCTGGTTAAAGTGTTATGAAAAAAAAGGCTGTTGGGGGCTAGGGAGTATCGAGTTGATCATTATACATGAAGAAATAACCAATTTCATCGTTTGGTTTATGTTTTACACGCGTTTTAAATTTTATTGCCGAAATCGCTTTTTCTCGCCGAGATAAGCACGTTTTCTGAAATGCCGCTCTCCCGTCACTCTGGTTAAAGTGTTATGAAAAAAAAGGCTGTTGGGGGCTAGGGAGTATCGAGTTGATCATTATACATGAAGAAATAACCAATTTCATCGTTTGGTTTATGTTTTACACGCGTTTTAAATTTTATTGCCGAAATCGCTTTTTCTCGCCGAGATAAGCACGTTTTCTGAAATGCCGCTCTCCCGTCACTCTGGTTAAAGTGTTATGAAAAAAAAGGCTGTTGGGGGCTAGGGAGTATCGAGTTGATCATTATACATGAAGAAATAACCAATTTCATCGTTTGGTTTATGTTTTACACGCGTTTTAAATTTTATTGCCGAAATCGCTTTTTCTCGCCGAGATAAGCACGTTTTCTGAAATGCCGCTCTCCCGTCACTCTGGTTAAAGTGTTATGAAAAAAAAGGCTGTTGGGGGCTAGGGAGTATCGAGTTGATCATTATACATGAAGAAATAACCAATTTCATCGTTTGGTTTATGTTTTACACGCGTTTTAAATTTTATTGCCGAAATCGCTTTTTCTCGCCGAGATAAGCACGTTTTCTGAAATGCCGCTCTCCCGTCACTCTGGTTAAAGTGTTATGAAAAAAAAGGCTGTTGGGGGCTAGGGAGTATCGAGTTGATCATTATACATGAAGAAATAACCAATTTCATCGTTTGGTTTATGTTTTACACGCGTTTTAAATTTTATTGCCGAAATCGCTTTTTCTCGCCGAGATAAGCACGTTTTCTGAAATGCCGCTCTCCCGTCACTCTGGTTAAAGTGTTATGAAAAAAAAGGCTGTTGGGGGCTAGGGAGTATCGAGTTGATCATTATACATGAAGAAATAACCAATTTCATCGTTTGGTTTATGTTTTACACGCGTTTTAAATTTTATTGCCGAAATCGCTTTTTCTCGCCGAGATAAGCACGTTTTCTGAAATGCCGCTCTCCCGTCACTCTGGTTAAAGTGTTATGAAAAAAAAGGCTGTTGGGGGCTAGGGAGTATCGAGTTGATCATTATACATGAAGAAATAACCAATTTCATCGTTTGGTTTATGTTTTACACGCGTTTTAAATTTTATTGCCGAAATCGCTTTTTCTCGCCGAGATAAGCACGTTTTCTGAAATGCCGCTCTCCCGTCACTCTGGTTATAAGTGTTATGAAAAAAAAGGCTGTTGGGGGCTAGGGAGTATCGAGTTGATCATTATACATGAAGAAATAACCAATTTCATCGTTTGGTTTATGTTTTACACGCGTTTTAAATTTTATTGCCGAAATCGCTTTTTCTCGCCGAGATAAGCACGTTTTCTGAAATGCCGCTCTCCCGTCACTCTGGTTAAAGTGTTATGAAAAAAAAGGCTGTTGGGGGCTAGGGAGTATCGAGTTGATCATTATACATGAAGAAATAACCAATTTCATCGTTTGGTTTATGTTTTACACGCGTTTTAAATTTTATTGCCGAAATCGCTTTTTCTCGCCGAGATAAGCACGTTTTCTGAAATGCCGCTCTCCCGTCACTCTGGTTAAAGTGTTATGAAAAAAAAGGCTGTTGGGGGCTAGGGAGTATCGAGTTGATCATTATACATGAAGAAATAACCAATTTCATCGTTTGGTTTATGTTTTACACGCGTTTTAAATTTTATTGCCGAAATCGCTTTTTCTCGCCGAGATAAGCACGTTTTCTGAAATGCCGCTCTCCCGTCACTCTGGTTAAAGTGTTATGAAAAAAAAGGCTGTTGGGGGCTAGGGAGTATCGAGTTGATCATTATACATGAAGAAATAACCAATTTCATCGTTTGGTTTATGTTTTACACGCGTTTTAAATTTTATTGCCGAAATGGCTTTTTCTCGCCGAGATAAGCACGTTTTCTGAAATGCCGCTCTCCCGTCACTCTGGTTAAAGTGTTATGAAAAAAAAGGCTGTTGGGGGCTAGGGAGTATCGAGTTGATCATTATACATGAAGAAATAACCAATTTCATCGTTTGGTTTATGTTTTACACGCGTTTTAAATTTTATTGCTGAAATCGCTTTTTCTCGCCGAGATAAGCACGTTTTCTGAAATGCCGCTCTCCCGTCACTCTGGTTAAAGTGTTATGAAAAAAAAGGCTGTTGGGGGCTAGGGAGTATCGAGTTGATCATTATACATGAAGAAATAACCAATTTCATCGTTTGGTTTATGTTTTACACGCGTTTTAAATTTTATTGCCGAAATCGCTTTTTCTCGCCGAGATAAGCACGTTTTCTGAAATGCCGCTCTCCCGTCACTCTGGTTAAAGTGTTATGAAAAAAAAGGCTGTTGGGGGCTAGGGAGTATCGAGTTGATCATTATACATGAAGAAATAACCAATTTCATCGTTTGGTTTATGTTTTACACGCGTTTTAAATTTTATTGCCGAAATGGCTTTTTCTCGCCGAGATAAGCACGTTTTCTGAAATGCCGCTCTCCCGTCACTCTGGTTAAAGTGTTATGAAAAAAAAGGCTGTTGGGGGCTAGGGAGTATCGAGTTGATCATTATACATGAAGAAATAACCAATTTCATCGTTTGGTTTATGTTTTACACGCGTTTTAAATTTTATTGCCGAAATCGCTTTTTCTCGCCGAGATAAGCACGTTTTCTGAAATGCCGCTCTCCCGTCACTCTGGTTAAAGTGTTATGAAAAAAAAGGCTGTTGGGGGCTAGGGAGTATCGAGTTGATCATTATACATGAAGAAATAACCAATTTCATCGTTTGGTTTATGTTTTACACGCGTTTTAAATTTTATTGCCGAAATCGCTTTTTCTCGCCGAGATAAGCACGTTTTCTGAAATGCCGCTCTCCCGTCACTCTGGTTAAAGTGTTATGAAAAAAAAGGCTGTTGGGGGCTAGGGAGTATCGAGTTGATCATTATACATGAAGAAATAACCAATTTCATCGTTTGGTTTATGTTTTACACGCGTTTTAAATTTTATTGCCGAAATCGCTTTTTCTCGCCGAGATAAGCACGTTTTCTGAAATGCCGCTCTCCCGTCACTCTGGTTAAAGTGTTATGAAAAAAAAGGCTGTTGGGGGCTAGGGAGTATCGAGTTGATCATTATACATGAAGAAATAACAAATTTCATCGTTTGGTTTATGTTTTACACGCGTTTTAAATTTTATTGCCGAAATCGCTTTTTCTCGCCGAGATAAGCACGTTTTCTGAAATGCCGCTCTCCCGTGACTCTGGTTAAAGTGTTATGAAAAAAAAGGCTGTTGGGGGCTAGGGAGTATCGAGTTGATCATTATACATGAAGAAATAACCAATTTCATCGTTTGGTTTATGTTTTACACGCGTTTTAAATTTTATTGCCGAAATCGCTTTTTCTCGCCGAGATAAGCACGTTTTCTGAAATGCCGCTCTCCCGTCACTCTGGTTAAAGTGTTATGAAAAAAAGGCTGTTGGGGGCTAGGGAGTATCGAGTTGATCATTATACATGAAGAAATAACCAATTTCATCGTTTGGTTTATGTTTTACACGCGTTTTAAATTTTATTGCCGAAATCGCTTTTTCTCGCCGAGATAAGCACGTTTTCTGAAATGCCGCTCTCCCGTCACTCTGGTTAAAGTGTTATGAAAAAAAAGGCTGTTGGGGGCTAGGGAGTATCGAGTTGATCATTATACATGAAGAAATAACCAATTTCATCGTTTGGTTTATGTTTTACACGCGTTTTAAATTTTATTGCCGAAATCGCTTTTTCTCGCCGAGATAAGCACGTTTTCTGAAATGCCGCTCTCCCGTCACTCTGGTTAAAGTGTTATGAAAAAAAAGGCTGTTGGGGGCTAGGGAGTATCGAGTTGATCATTATACATGAAGAAATAACCAATTTCATCGTTTGGTTTATGTTTTACACGATGCTGAGCTCCAGCTGGAAGTGTAAAAAGAACCGGGCTGGTTAAAAAAAGAACCGGGCGACCCGGTAAAATTGCTTAGCCGGGGCTCTGGAAGCCTAACACGGCGTGATCTTGTCCAAAAAGCCGCTGCTGAGCTCCAGCTGGAAGTGTAAAAAGAACTGGGCTGGTTAAAAAAAAGAACCGGGCGACCCGGTAAAATTGCTTAGCCGGGGCTCTGGAAGCCTAACACGGCGTGATCTTGTCCAAAAAGCCGCTGCTGAGCTCCAGCTGGAAGTGTAAAAAGAACCGGGCTGGTTAAAAAAAAGAACCGGGCGGCCCGGTAAAATTGCTTAGCCGGGGCTCTGGAAGCCTAACCCGGCGTGATACTGTGCAAAAAGCCGCTGCTGAGCTCCAGCTGGAAGTGTAAAAAAAAACGGGCTGGTTAAAAAAAAGAACCGGGCGACCCTGTAAAATTGCTTAGCCGGGGCTCTGGAAGCCTAACACGGCGTGATCTTGTCCAAAAACCCGCTGCTGAGCTCCAGCTGGAAGTGTAAAAAGAACCGGGCTGGTTAAAAAAAAGAACCGGGCGGGCCGGGAAAATTGCTTAGCCGGGGCTCTGGAAGCCTAACACGGCGTGATCTTGTCCAAAAAGCCGCTCGTGAGCTCCAGCTGGAAGTGTAAAAAGAACCGGGCTGGTTCAAAAAAAGAACCGGGCGGCCCGGTAGAATTGCTTAGCCGAGGTCCTGGAAGCCTAACCCGGCGTGATCTTGCGCAAAAAGCCGCTGCTGAGCTCCAGCTGGAAGTGTAAAAAGAACCGGGCTGGTTCAAAAAAAGAACCGGGCGGCCCGGTAAAATTGCTTAGCCGGGGTCCTGGAAGCCTAACGCGGCGTGATCTTTCCCGAAAGTCGGCCTCTATACTTCCATATTAGGTACCAGGCGCTCAGAGCACTCTGGTTAAAGTGTTATGAAAAAAAAGGCTGTTGGGGGCTAGGGAGTATCGAGTTGATCATTATACATGAAGAAATAACCAATTTCATCGTTTGGTTTATGTTTTACACGCGTTTTAAATTTTATTGCCGAAATCGCTTTTTCTCGCCGAGATAAGCACGTTTTCTGAAATGCCGCTCTCCCGTCACTCTGGTTAAAGTGTTATGAAAAAAAAGGCTGTTGGGGGCTAGGGAGTATCGAGTTGATCATTATACATGAAGAAATAACCAATTTCATCGTTTGGTTTATGTTTTACACGCGTTTTAAATTTTATTGCCGAAATCGCTTTTTCTCGCCGAGATAAGCACGTTTTCTGAAATGCCGCTCTCCCGTCACTCTGGTTAAAGTGTTATGAAAAAAAAGGCTGTTGGGGGCTAGGGAGTATCGAGTTGATCATTATACATGAAGAAATAACCAATTTCATCGTTTGGTTTATGTTTTACACGCGTTTTAAATTTTATTGCCGAAATCGCTTTTTCTCGCCGAGATAAGCACGTTTTCTGAAATGCCGCTCTCCCGTCACTCTGGTTAAAGTGTTATGAAAAAAAAGGCTGTTGGGGGCTAGGGAGTATCGAGTTGATCATTATACATGAAGAAATAACCAATTTCATCGTTTGGTTTATGTTTTACACGCGTTTTAAATTTTATTGCCGAAATCGCTTTTTCTCGCCGAGATAAGCACGTTTTCTGAAATGCCGCTCTCCCGTCACTCTGGTTAAAGTGTTATGAAAAAAAAGGCTGTTGGGGGCTAGGGAGTATCGAGTTGATCATTATACATGAAGAAATAACCAATTTCATCGTTTGGTTTATGTTTTACACGCGTTTTAAATTTTATTGCCGAAATCGCTTTTTCTCGCCGAGATAAGCACGTTTTCTGAAATGCCGCTCTCCCGTCACTCTGGTTAAAGTGTTATGAAAAAAAAGGCTGTTGGGGGCTAGGGAGTATCGAGTTGATCATTATACATGAAGAAATAACCAATTTCATCGTTTGGTTTATGTTTTACACGCGTTTTAAATTTTATTGCCGAAATCGCTTTTTCTCGCCGAGATAAGCACGTTTTCTGAAATGCCGCTCTCCCGTCACTCTGGTTAAAGTGTTATGAAAAAAAAGGCTGTTGGGGGCTAGGGAGTATCGAGTTGATCATTATACATGAAGAAATAACCAATTTCATCGTTTGGTTTATGTTTTACACGCGTTTTAAATTTTATTGCCGAAATCGCTTTTTCTCGCCGAGATAAGCACGTTTTCTGAAATGCCGCTCTCCCGTCACTCTGGTTAAAGTGTTATGAAAAAAAAGGCTGTTGGGGGCTAGGGAGTATCGAGTTGATCATTATACATGAAGAAATAACCAATTTCATCGTTTGGTTTATGTTTTACACGCGTTTTAAATTTTATTGCCGAAATCGCTTTTTCTCGCCGAGATAAGCACGTTTTCTGAAATGCCGCTCTCCCGTCACTCTGGTTAAAGTGTTATGAAAAAAAAGGCTGTTGGGGGCTAGGGAGTATCGAGTTGATCATTATACATGAAGAAATAACCAATTTCATCGTTTGGTTTATGTTTTACACGCGTTTTAAATTTTATTGCCGAAATCGCTTTTTCTCGCCGAGATAAGCACGTTTTCTGAAATGCCGCTCTCCCGTCACTCTGGTTAAAGTGTTATGAAAAAAAAGGCTGTTGGGGGCTAGGGAGTATCGAGTTGATCATTATACATGAAGAAATAACCAATTTCATCGTTTGGTTTATGTTTTACACGCGTTTTAAATTTTATTGCCGAAATCGCTTTTTCTCGCCGAGATAAGCACGTTTTCTGAAATGCCGCTCTCCCGTCACTCTGGTTAAAGTGTTATGAAAAAAAAGGCTGTTGGGGGCTAGGGAGTATCGAGTTGATCATTATACATGAAGAAATAACCAATTTCATCGTTTGGTTTATGTTTTACACGCGTTTTAAATTTTATTGCCGAAATCGCTTTTTCTCGCCGAGATAAGCACGTTTTCTGAAATGCCGCTCTCCCGTCACTCTGGTTAAAGTGTTATGAAAAAAAAGGCTGTTGGGGGCTAGGGAGTATCGAGTTGATCATTATACATGAAGAAATAACCAATTTCATCGTTTGGTTTATGTTTTACACGCGTTTTAAATTTTATTGCCGAAATCGCTTTTTCTCGCCGAGATAAGCACGTTTTCTGAAATGCCGCTCTCCCGTCACTCTGGTTAAAGTGTTATGAAAAAAAAGGCTGTTGGGGGCTAGGGAGTATCGAGTTGATCATTATACATGAAGAAATAACCAATTTCATCGTTTGGTTTATGTTTTACACGCGTTTTAAATTTTATTGCCGAAATCGCTTTTTCTCGCCGAGATAAGCACGTTTTCTGAAATGCCGCTCTCCCGTCACTCTGGTTAAAGTGTTATGAAAAAAAAGGCTGTTGGGGGCTAGGGAGTATCGAGTTGATCATTATACATGAAGAAATAACCAATTTCATCGTTTGGTTTATGTTTTACACGCGTTTTAAATTTTATTGCCGAAATCGCTTTTTCTCGCCGAGATAAGCACGTTTTCTGAAATGCCGCTCTCCCGTCACTCTGGTTAAAGTGTTATGAAAAAAAAGGCTGTTGGGGGCTAGGGAGTATCGAGTTGATCATTATACATGAAGAAATAACCAATTTCATCGTTTGGTTTATGTTTTACACGCGTTTTAAATTTTATTGCCGAAATCGCTTTTTCTCGCCGAGATAAGCACGTTTTCTGAAATGCCGCTCTCCCGTCACTCTGGTTAAAGTGTTATGAAAAAAAAGGCTGTTGGGGGCTAGGGAGTATCGAGTTGATCATTATACATGAAGAAATAACCAATTTCATCGTTTGGTTTATGTTTTACACGCGTTTTAAATTTTATTGCCGAAATCGCTTTTTCTCGCCGAGATAAGCACGTTTTCTGAAATGCCGCTCTCCCGTCACTCTGGTTAAAGTGTTATGAAAAAAAAGGCTGTTGGGGGCTAGGGAGTATCGAGTTGATCATTATACATGAAGAAATAACCAATTTCATCGTTTGGTTTATGTTTTACACGCGTTTTAAATTTTATTGCCGAAATCGCTTTTTCTCGCCGAGATAAGCACGTTTTCTGAAATGCCGCTCTCCCGTCACTCTGGTTAAAGTGTTATGAAAAAAAAGGCTGTTGGGGGCTAGGGAGTATCGAGTTGATCATTATACATGAAGAAATAACCAATTTCATCGTTTGGTTTATGTTTTACACGCGTTTTAAATTTTATTGCCGAAATCGCTTTTTCTCGCCGAGATAAGCACGTTTTCTGAAATGCCGCTCTCCCGTCACTCTGGTTAAAGTGTTATGAAAAAAAAGGCTGTTGGGGGCTAGGGAGTATCGAGTTGATCATTATACATGAAGAAATAACCAATTTCATCGTTTGGTTTATGTTTTACACGCGTTTTAAATTTTATTGCCGAAATCGCTTTTTCTCGCCGAGATAAGCACGTTTTCTGAAATGCCGCTCTCCCGTCACTCTGGTTAAAGTGTTATGAAAAAAAAGGCTGTTGGGGGCTAGGGAGTATCGAGTTGATCATTATACATGAAGAAATAACCAATTTCATCGTTTGGTTTATGTTTTACACGCGTTTTAAATTTTATTGCCGAAATCGCTTTTTCTCGCCGAGATAAGCACGTTTTCTGAAATGCCGCTCTCCCGTCACTCTGGTTAAAGTGTTATGAAAAAAAAGGCTGTTGGGGGCTAGGGAGTATCGAGTTGATCATTATACATGAAGAAATAACCAATTTCATCGTTTGGTTTATGTTTTACACGCGTTTTAAATTTTATTGCCGAAATCGCTTTTTCTCGCCGAGATAAGCACGTTTTCTGAAATGCCGCTCTCCCGTCACTCTGGTTAAAGTGTTATGAAAAAAAAGGCTGTTGGGGGCTAGGGAGTATCGAGTTGATCATTATACATGAAGAAATAACCAATTTCATCGTTTGGTTTATGTTTTACACGCGTTTTAAATTTTATTGCCGAAATCGCTTTTTCTCGCCGAGATAAGCACGTTTTCTGAAATGCCGCTCTCCCGTCACTCTGGTTAAAGTGTTATGAAAAAAAAGGCTGTTGGGGGCTAGGGAGTATCGAGTTGATCATTATACATGAAGAAATAACCAATTTCATCGTTTGGTTTATGTTTTACACGCGTTTTAAATTTTATTGCCGAAATCGCTTTTTCTCGCCGAGATAAGCACGTTTTCTGAAATGCCGCTCTCCCGTCACTCTGGTTAAAGTGTTATGAAAAAAAAGGCTGTTGGGGGCTAGGGAGTATCGAGTTGATCATTATACATGAAGAAATAACCAATTTCATCGTTTGGTTTATGTTTTACACGCGTTTTAAATTTTATTGCCGAAATCGCTTTTTCTCGCCGAGATAAGCACGTTTTCTGAAATGCCGCTCTCCCGTCACTCTGGTTAAAGTGTTATGAAAAAAAAGGCTGTTGGGGGCTAGGGAGTATCGAGTTGATCATTATACATGAAGAAATAACCAATTTCATCGTTTGGTTTATGTTTTACACGCGTTTTAAATTTTATTGCCGAAATCGCTTTTTCTCGCCGAGATAAGCACGTTTTCTGAAATGCCGCTCTCCCGTCACTCTGGTTAAAGTGTTATGAAAAAAAAGGCTGTTGGGGGCTAGGGAGTATCGAGTTGATCATTATACATGAAGAAATAACCAATTTCATCGTTTGGTTTATGTTTTACACGCGTTTTAAATTTTATTGCCGAAATCGCTTTTTCTCGCCGAGATAAGCACGTTTTCTGAAATGCCGCTCTCCCGTCACTCTGGTTAAAGTGTTATGAAAAAAAAGGCTGTTGGGGGCTAGGGAGTATCGAGTTGATCATTATACATGAAGAAATAACCAATTTCATCGTTTGGTTTATGTTTTACACGCGTTTTAAATTTTATTGCCGAAATCGCTTTTTCTCGCCGAGATAAGCACGTTTTCTGAAATGCCGCTCTCCCGTCACTCTGGTTAAAGTGTTATGAAAAAAAAGGCTGTTGGGGGCTAGGGAGTATCGAGTTGATCATTATACATGAAGAAATAACCAATTTCATCGTTTGGTTTATGTTTTACACGCGTTTTAAATTTTATTGCCGAAATCGCTTTTTCTCGCCGAGATAAGCACGTTTTCTGAAATGCCGCTCTCCCGTCACTCTGGTTAAAGTGTTATGAAAAAAAAGGCTGTTGGGGGCTAGGGAGTATCGAGTTGATCATTATACATGAAGAAATAACCAATTTCATCGTTTGGTTTATGTTTTACACGCGTTTTAAATTTTATTGCCGAAATCGCTTTTTCTCGCCGAGATAAGCACGTTTTCTGAAATGCCGCTCTCCCGTCACTCTGGTTAAAGTGTTATGAAAAAAAAGGCTGTTGGGGGCTAGGGAGTATCGAGTTGATCATTATACATGAAGAAATAACCAATTTCATCGTTTGGTTTATGTTTTACACGCGTTTTAAATTTTATTGCCGAAATCGCTTTTTCTCGCCGAGATAAGCACGTTTTCTGAAATGCCGCTCTCCCGTCACTCTGGTTAAAGTGTTATGAAAAAAAAGGCTGTTGGGGGCTAGGGAGTATCGAGTTGATCATTATACATGAAGAAATAACCAATTTCATCGTTTGGTTTATGTTTTACACGCGTTTTAAATTTTATTGCCGAAATCGCTTTTTCTCGCCGAGATAAGCACGTTTTCTGAAATGCCGCTCTCCCGTCACTCTGGTTAAAGTGTTATGAAAAAAAAGGCTGTTGGGGGCTAGGGAGTATCGAGTTGATCATTATACATGAAGAAATAACCAATTTCATCGTTTGGTTTATGTTTTACACGCGTTTTAAATTTTATTGCCGAAATCGCTTTTTCTCGCCGAGATAAGCACGTTTTCTGAAATGCCGCTCTCCCGTCACTCTGGTTAAAGTGTTATGAAAAAAAAGGCTGTTGGGGGCTAGGGAGTATCGAGTTGATCATTATACATGAAGAAATAACCAATTTCATCGTTTGGTTTATGTTTTACACGCGTTTTAAATTTTATTGCCGAAATCGCTTTTTCTCGCCGAGATAAGCACGTTTTCTGAAATGCCGCTCTCCCGTCACTCTGGTTAAAGTGTTATGAAAAAAAAGGCTGTTGGGGGCTAGGGAGTATCGAGTTGATCATTATACATGAAGAAATAACCAATTTCATCGTTTGGTTTATGTTTTACACGCGTTTTAAATTTTATTGCCGAAATCGCTTTTTCTCGCCGAGATAAGCACGTTTTCTGAAATGCCGCTCTCCCGTCACTCTGGTTAAAGTGTTATGAAAAAAAAGGCTGTTGGGGGCTAGGGAGTATCGAGTTGATCATTATACATGAAGAAATAACCAATTTCATCGTTTGGTTTATGTTTTACACGCGTTTTAAATTTTATTGCCGAAATCGCTTTTTCTCGCCGAGATAAGCACGTTTTCTGAAATGCCGCTCTCCCGTCACTCTGGTTAAAGTGTTATGAAAAAAAAGGCTGTTGGGGGCTAGGGAGTATCGAGTTGATCATTATACATGAAGAAATAACCAATTTCATCGTTTGGTTTATGTTTTACACGCGTTTTAAATTTTATTGCCGAAATCGCTTTTTCTCGCCGAGATAAGCACGTTTTCTGAAATGCCGCTCTCCCGTCACTCTGGTTAAAGTGTTATGAAAAAAAAGGCTGTTGGGGGCTAGGGAGTATCGAGTTGATCATTATACATGAAGAAATAACCAATTTCATCGTTTGGTTTATGTTTTACACGCGTTTTAAATTTTATTGCCGAAATCGCTTTTTCTCGCCGAGATAAGCACGTTTTCTGAAATGCCGCTCTCCCGTCACTCTGGTTAAAGTGTTATGAAAAAAAAGGCTGTTGGGGGCTAGGGAGTATCGAGTTGATCATTATACATGAAGAAATAACCAATTTCATCGTTTGGTTTATGTTTTACACGCGTTTTAAATTTTATTGCCGAAATCGCTTTTTCTCGCCGAGATAAGCACGTTTTCTGAAATGCCGCTCTCCCGTCACTCTGGTTAAAGTGTTATGAAAAAAAAGGCTGTTGGGGGCTAGGGAGTATCGAGTTGATCATTATACATGAAGAAATAACCAATTTCATCGTTTGGTTTATGTTTTACACGCGTTTTAAATTTTATTGCCGAAATCGCTTTTTCTCGCCGAGATAAGCACGTTTTCTGAAATGCCGCTCTCCCGTCACTCTGGTTAAAGTGTTATGAAAAAAAAGGCTGTTGGGGGCTAGGGAGTATCGAGTTGATCATTATACATGAAGAAATAACCAATTTCATCGTTTGGTTTATGTTTTACACGCGTTTTAAATTTTATTGCCGAAATCGCTTTTTCTCGCCGAGATAAGCACGTTTTCTGAAATGCCGCTCTCCCGTCACTCTGGTTAAAGTGTTATGAAAAAAAAGGCTGTTGGGGGCTAGGGAGTATCGAGTTGATCATTATACATGAAGAAATAACCAATTTCATCGTTTGGTTTATGTTTTACACGCGTTTTAAATTTTATTGCCGAAATCGCTTTTTCTCGCCGAGATAAGCACGTTTTCTGAAATGCCGCTCTCCCGTCACTCTGGTTAAAGTGTTATGAAAAAAAAGGCTGTTGGGGGCTAGGGAGTATCGAGTTGATCATTATACATGAAGAAATAACCAATTTCATCGTTTGGTTTATGTTTTACACGCGTTTTAAATTTTATTGCCGAAATCGCTTTTTCTCGCCGAGATAAGCACGTTTTCTGAAATGCCGCTCTCCCGTCACTCTGGTTAAAGTGTTATGAAAAAAAAGGCTGTTGGGGGCTAGGGAGTATCGAGTTGATCATTATACATGAAGAAATAACCAATTTCATCGTTTGGTTTATGTTTTACACGCGTTTTAAATTTTATTGCCGAAATCGCTTTTTCTCGCCGAGATAAGCACGTTTTCTGAAATGCCGCTCTCCCGTCACTCTGGTTAAAGTGTTATGAAAAAAAAGGCTGTTGGGGGCTAGGGAGTATCGAGTTGATCATTATACATGAAGAAATAACCAATTTCATCGTTTGGTTTATGTTTTACACGCGTTTTAAATTTTATTGCCGAAATCGCTTTTTCTCGCCGAGATAAGCACGTTTTCTGAAATGCCGCTCTCCCGTCACTCTGGTTAAAGTGTTATGAAAAAAAAGGCTGTTGGGGGCTAGGGAGTATCGAGTTGATCATTATACATGAAGAAATAACCAATTTCATCGTTTGGTTTATGTTTTACACGCGTTTTAAATTTTATTGCCGAAATCGCTTTTTCTCGCCGAGATAAGCACGTTTTCTGAAATGCCGCTCTCCCGTCACTCTGGTTAAAGTGTTATGAAAAAAAAGGCTGTTGGGGGCTAGGGAGTATCGAGTTGATCATTATACATGAAGAAATAACCAATTTCATCGTTTGGTTTATGTTTTACACGCGTTTTAAATTTTATTGCCGAAATCGCTTTTTCTCGCCGAGATAAGCACGTTTTCTGAAATGCCGCTCTCCCGTCACTCTGGTTAAAGTGTTATGAAAAAAAAGGCTGTTGGGGGCTAGGGAGTATCGAGTTGATCATTATACATGAAGAAATAACCAATTTCATCGTTTGGTTTATGTTTTACACGCGTTTTAAATTTTATTGCCGAAATCGCTTTTTCTCGCCGAGATAAGCACGTTTTCTGAAATGCCGCTCTCCCGTCACTCTGGTTAAAGTGTTATGAAAAAAAAGGCTGTTGGGGGCTAGGGAGTATCGAGTTGATCATTATACATGAAGAAATAACCAATTTCATCGTTTGGTTTATGTTTTACACGCGTTTTAAATTTTATTGCCGAAATCGCTTTTTCTCGCCGAGATAAGCACGTTTTCTGAAATGCCGCTCTCCCGTCACTCTGGTTAAAGTGTTATGAAAAAAAAGGCTGTTGGGGGCTAGGGAGTATCGAGTTGATCATTATACATGAAGAAATAACCAATTTCATCGTTTGGTTTATGTTTTACACGCGTTTTAAATTTTATTGCCGAAATCGCTTTTTCTCGCCGAGATAAGCACGTTTTCTGAAATGCCGCTCTCCCGTCACTCTGGTTAAAGTGTTATGAAAAAAAAGGCTGTTGGGGGCTAGGGAGTATCGAGTTGATCATTATACATGAAGAAATAACCAATTTCATCGTTTGGTTTATGTTTTACACGCGTTTTAAATTTTATTGCCGAAATCGCTTTTTCTCGCCGAGATAAGCACGTTTTCTGAAATGCCGCTCTCCCGTCACTCTGGTTAAAGTGTTATGAAAAAAAAGGCTGTTGGGGGCTAGGGAGTATCGAGTTGATCATTATACATGAAGAAATAACCAATTTCATCGTTTGGTTTATGTTTTACACGCGTTTTAAATTTTATTGCCGAAATCGCTTTTTCTCGCCGAGATAAGCACGTTTTCTGAAATGCCGCTCTCCCGTCACTCTGGTTAAAGTGTTATGAAAAAAAAGGCTGTTGGGGGCTAGGGAGTATCGAGTTGATCATTATACATGAAGAAATAACCAATTTCATCGTTTGGTTTATGTTTTACACGCGTTTTAAATTTTATTGCCGAAATCGCTTTTTCTCGCCGAGATAAGCACGTTTTCTGAAATGCCGCTCTCCCGTCACTCTGGTTAAAGTGTTATGAAAAAAAAGGCTGTTGGGGGCTAGGGAGTATCGAGTTGATCATTATACATGAAGAAATAACCAATTTCATCGTTTGGTTTATGTTTTACACGCGTTTTAAATTTTATTGCCGAAATCGCTTTTTCTCGCCGAGATAAGCACGTTTTCTGAAATGCCGCTCTCCCGTCACTCTGGTTAAAGTGTTATGAAAAAAAAGGCTGTTGGGGGCTAGGGAGTATCGAGTTGATCATTATACATGAAGAAATAACCAATTTCATCGTTTGGTTTATGTTTTACACGCGTTTTAAATTTTATTGCCGAAATCGCTTTTTCTCGCCGAGATAAGCACGTTTTCTGAAATGCCGCTCTCCCGTCACTCTGGTTAAAGTGTTATGAAAAAAAAGGCTGTTGGGGGCTAGGGAGTATCGAGTTGATCATTATACATGAAGAAATAACCAATTTCATCGTTTGGTTTATGTTTTACACGCGTTTTAAATTTTATTGCCGAAATCGCTTTTTCTCGCCGAGATAAGCACGTTTTCTGAAATGCCGCTCTCCCGTCACTCTGGTTAAAGTGTTATGAAAAAAAAGGCTGTTGGGGGCTAGGGAGTATCGAGTTGATCATTATACATGAAGAAATAACCAATTTCATCGTTTGGTTTATGTTTTACACGCGTTTTAAATTTTATTGCCGAAATCGCTTTTTCTCGCCGAGATAAGCACGTTTTCTGAAATGCCGCTCTCCCGTCACTCTGGTTAAAGTGTTATGAAAAAAAAGGCTGTTGGGGGCTAGGGAGTATCGAGTTGATCATTATACATGAAGAAATAACCAATTTCATCGTTTGGTTTATGTTTTACACGCGTTTTAAATTTTATTGCCGAAATCGCTTTTTCTCGCCGAGATAAGCACGTTTTCTGAAATGCCGCTCTCCCGTCACTCTGGTTAAAGTGTTATGAAAAAAAAGGCTGTTGGGGGCTAGGGAGTATCGAGTTGATCATTATACATGAAGAAATAACCAATTTCATCGTTTGGTTTATGTTTTACACGCGTTTTAAATTTTATTGCCGAAATCGCTTTTTCTCGCCGAGATAAGCACGTTTTCTGAAATGCCGCTCTCCCGTCACTCTGGTTAAAGTGTTATGAAAAAAAAGGCTGTTGGGGGCTAGGGAGTATCGAGTTGATCATTATACATGAAGAAATAACCAATTTCATCGTTTGGTTTATGTTTTACACGCGTTTTAAATTTTATTGCCGAAATCGCTTTTTCTCGCCGAGATAAGCACGTTTTCTGAAATGCCGCTCTCCCGTCACTCTGGTTAAAGTGTTATGAAAAAAAAGGCTGTTGGGGGCTAGGGAGTATCGAGTTGATCATTATACATGAAGAAATAACCAATTTCATCGTTTGGTTTATGTTTTACACGCGTTTTAAATTTTATTGCCGAAATCGCTTTTTCTCGCCGAGATAAGCACGTTTTCTGAAATGCCGCTCTCCCGTCACTCTGGTTAAAGTGTTATGAAAAAAAAGGCTGTTGGGGGCTAGGGAGTATCGAGTTGATCATTATACATGAAGAAATAACCAATTTCATCGTTTGGTTTATGTTTTACACGCGTTTTAAATTTTATTGCCGAAATCGCTTTTTCTCGCCGAGATAAGCACGTTTTCTGAAATGCCGCTCTCCCGTCACTCTGGTTAAAGTGTTATGAAAAAAAAGGCTGTTGGGGGCTAGGGAGTATCGAGTTGATCATTATACATGAAGAAATAACCAATTTCATCGTTTGGTTTATGTTTTACACGCGTTTTAAATTTTATTGCCGAAATCGCTTTTTCTCGCCGAGATAAGCACGTTTTCTGAAATGCCGCTCTCCCGTGACTCTGGTTAAAGTGTTATGAAAAAAAAGGCTGTTGGGGGCTAGGGAGTATCGAGTTGATCATTATACATGAAGAAATAACCAATTTCATCGTTTGGTTTATGTTTTACACGCGTTTTAAATTTTATTGCCGAAATCGCTTTTTCTCGCCGAGATAAGCACGTTTTCTGAAATGCCGCTCTCCCGTCACTCTGGTTAAAGTGTTATGAAAAAAAAGGCTGTTGGGGGCTAGGGAGTATCGAGTTGATCATTATACATGAAGAAACAACCAATTTCATCGTTTGGTTTATGTTTTACACGCGTTTTAAATTTTATTGCCGAAATCGCTTTTTCTCGCCGAGATAAGCACGTTTTCTGAAATGCCGCTCTCCCGTCACTCTGGTTAAAGTGTTATGAAAAAAAAGGCTGTTGGGGGCTAGGGAGTATCGAGTTGATCATTATACATGAAGAAATAACCAATTTCATCGTTTGGTTTATGTTTTACACGATGCTGAGCTCCAGCTGGAAGTGTAAAAAGAACCGGGCTGGTTAAAAAAAGAACCGGGCGACCCGGTAAAATTGCTTAGCCGGGGCTCTGGAAGCCTAACACGGCGTGATCTTGTCCAAAAAGCCGCTGCTGAGCTCCAGCTGGAAGTGTAAAAAGAACCGGGCTGGTTAAAAAAAAGAACCGGGCGACCCGGTAAAATTGCTTAGCCGGGGCTCTGGAAGCCTAACACGGCGTGATCTTGTCCAAAAAGCCGCTGCTGAGCTCCAGCTGGAAGTGTAAAAAGAACCGGGCTGGTTAAAAAAAAGAACCGGGCGGCCCGGTAAAATTGCTTAGCCGGGGCTCTGGAAGCCTAACCCGGCGTGATACTGTGCAAAAAGCCGCTGCTGAGCTCCAGCTGGAAGTGTAAAAAAAACCGGGCTGGTTAAAAAAAAGAACCGGGCGACCCTGTAAAATTGCTTAGCCGGGGCTCTGGAAGCCTAACACGGCGTGATCTTGTCCAAAAACCCGCTGCTGAGCTCCAGCTGGAAGTGTAAAAAGAACCGGGCTGGTTAAAAAAAAGAACCGGGCGGGCCGGTAAAATTGCTTAGCCGGGGCTCTGGAAGCATAACACGGCGTGATCTTGTCCAAAAAGCCGCTCGTGAGCTCCAGCTGGAAGTGTAAAAAGAACCGGGCTGGTTCAAAAAAAGAACCGGGCGGCCCGGTAGAATTTCTTAGCCGAGGTCCTGGAAGCCTAACCCGGCGTGATCTTGCGCAAAAAGCCGCTGCTGAGCTCCAGCTGGAAGTGTAAAAAGAACCGGGCTGGTTCAAAAAAAGAACCGGGCGGCCCGGTAAAATTGCTTAGCCGGGGTCCTGGAAGCCTAACGCGGCGTGATCTTGCCCGAAAGTCGGCCTCTATACTTCCATATTAGGTACCAGGCGCTCAGAGCCAACTTGGCAAAAATTTTCTAAGTGCCCACGGCTCTGCGGGGATTGTGCGTCCGACCCGCGCCGGTTCTCCAGCCGGCCTAAAATAACGCAAAACCAGCCTCTCCCCCTGGAGCTCACAGCCAAAGGCGAAACTTTTCTAAGTGCCTACGGCTCTGCGGGCTTTTGAGTCCGCCCCGCGTCGGTTCGTCGGTCTGCCTCAAAAAGCGAAAAATCAGCCTCTCTCCCTGGAGCTCGAGTCGAGTTGATCATTATACATGAAGAAATAACCAATTTCATCGTTTGGTTTATGTTTTACACGCGTTTTAAATTTTATTGCCGAAATCGCTTTTTCTCGCCGAGATAAGCACGTTTTCTGAAATGCCGCTCTCCCGTCACTCTGGTTAAAGTGTTATGAAAAAAAAGGCTGTTGGGGGCTAGGGAGTATCGAGTTGATCATTATACACGAAGAAATAACCAATTTCATCGTTTGGTTTATGTTTTACACGCGTTTTAAATTTTATTGCCGAAATCGCTTTTTCTCGCCGAGATAAGCACGTTTTCTGAAATGCCGCTCTCCCGTCACTCTGGTTAAAGTGTTATGAAAAAAAAGGCTGTTGGGGGCTAGGGAGTATCGAGTTGATCATTATACATGAAGAAAATTTTATTGCCGAAATCGCTTTTTCTCGCCGAGATAAGCACGTTTTCTGAAATGCCGCTCTCCCGTCACTCTGGTTAAAGTGTTATGAAAAAAAAGGCTGTTGGGGGCTAGGGAGTATCGAGTTGATCATTATACATGAAGAAATAACCAATTTCATCGTTTGGTTTATGTTTTACACGCGTTTTAAATTTTATTGCCGAAATCGCTTTTTCTCGCCGAGATAAGCACGTTTTCTGAAATGCCGCTCTCCCGTCACTCTGGTTAAAGTGTTATGAAAAAAAAGGCTGTTGGGGGCTAGGGAGTATCGAGTTGATCATTATACATGAAGAAATAACCAATTTCATCGTTTGGTTTATGTTTTACACGCGTTTTAAATTTTATTGCCGAAATCGCTTTTTCTCGCCGAGATAAGCACGTTTTCTGAAATGCCGCTCTCCCGTCACTCTGGTTAAAGTGTTATGAAAAAAAAGGCTGTTGGGGGCTAGGGAGTATCGAGTTGATCATTATACATGAAGAAATAACCAATTTCATCGTTTGGTTTATGTTTTACACGCGTTTTAAATTTTATTGCCGAAATCGCTTTTTCTCGCCGAGATAAGCACGTTTTCTGAAATGCCGCTCTCCCGTCACTCTGGTTAAAGTGTTATGAAAAAAAAAGGCTGTTGGGGGCTAGGGAGTATCGAGTTGATCATTATACATGAAGAAATAACCAATTTCATCGTTTGGTTTATGTTTTACACGCGTTTTAAATTTTATTGCCGAAATCGCTTTTTCTCGCCGAGATAAGCACGTTTTCTGAAATGCCGCTCTCCCGTCACCCTGGTTAAAGTGTTATGAAAAAAAAGGCTGTTGGGGGCTAGGGAGTATCGAGTTGATCATTATACATGAAGAAATAACCAATTTCATCGTTTGGTTTATGTTTTACACGCGTTTTAAATTTTATTGCCGAAATCGCTTTTTCTCGCCGAGATAAGCACGTTTTCTGAAATGCCGCTCTCCCGTCACTCTGGTTAAAGTGTTATGAAAAAAAAAGGCTGTTGGGGGCTAGGGAGTATCGAGTTGATCATTATACATGAAGAAATAACCAATTTCATCGTTTGGTTTATGTTTTACACGCGTTTTAAATTTTATTGCCGAAATCGCTTTTTCTCGCCGAGATAAGCACGTTTTCTGAAATGCCGCTCTCCCGTCACTCTGGTTAAAGTGTTATGAAAAAAAAGGCTGTTGGGGGCTAGGGAGTATCGAGTTGATCATTATACATGAAGAAATAACCAATTTCATCGTTTGGTTTATGTTTTACACGCGTTTTAAATTTTATTGCCGAAATCGCTTTTTCTCGCCGAGATAAGCACGTTTTCTGAAATGCCGCTCTCCCGTCACTCTGGTTAAAGTGTTGTGAAAAAAAAGGCTGTTGGGGGCTAGGGAGTATCGAGTTGATCATTATACATGAAGAAATAACCAATTTCATCGTTTGGTTTATGTTTTACACGCGTTTTAAATTTTATTGCCGAAATCGCTTTTTCTCGCCGAGATAAGCACGTTTTCTGAAATGCCGCTCTCCCGTCACTCTGGTTAAAGTGTTATGAAAAAAAAGGCTGTTGGGGGCTAGGGAGTATCGAGTTGATCATTATACATGAAGAAATAACCAATTTCATCGTTTGGTTTATGTTTTACACGCGTTTTAAATTTTATTGCCGAAATCGCTTTTTCTCGCCGAGATAAGCACGTTTTCTGAAATGCCGCTCTCCCGTCACTCTGGTTAAAGTGTTATGAAAAAAAAGGCTGTTGGGGGCTAGGGAGTATCGAGTTGATCATTATACATGAAGAAATAACCAATTTCATCGTTTGGTTTATGTTTTACACGCGTTTTAAGTTTTATTGCCGAAATCGCTTTTTCTCGCCGAGATAAGCACGTTTTCAGAAATGCCGCTCTCCCGTCACTCTGGTTAAAGTGTTATGAAAAAAAAGGCTGTTGGGGGCTAGGGAGTATCGAGTTGATCATTATACATGAAGAAATAACCAATTTCATCGTTTGGTTTATGTTTTACACGCGTTTTAAATTTTATTGCCGAAATCGCTTTTTCTCGCCGAGATAAGCACGTTTTCTGAAATGCCGCTCTCCCGTCACTCTGGTTAAAGTGTTATGAAAAAAAAGGCTGTTGGGGGCTAGGGAGTATCGAGTTGATCATTATACATGAAGAAATAACCAATTTCATCGTTTGGTTTATGTTTTACACGCGTTTTAAATTTTATTGCCGAAATCGCTTTTTCTCGCCGAGATAAGCACGTTTTCTGAAATGCCGCTCTCCCGTCACTCTGGTTAAAGTGTTATGAAAAAAAAGGCTGTTGGGGGCTAGGGAGTATCGAGTTGATCATTATACATGAAGAAATAACCAATTTCATCGTTTGGTTTATGTTTTACACGCGTTTTAAATTTTATTGCCGAAATCGCTTTTTCTCGCCGAGATAAGCACGTTTTCTGAAATGCCGCTCTCCCGTCACTCTGGTTAAAGTGTTATGAAAAAAAAGGCTGTTGGGGGCTAGGGAGTATCGAGTTGATCATTATACATGAAGAAATAACCAATTTCATCGTTTGGTTTATGTTTTACACGCGTTTTAAATTTTATTGCCGAAATCGCTTTTTCTCGCCGAGATAAGCACGTTTTCTGAAATGCCGCTCTCCCGTCACTCTGGTTAAAGTGTTATGAAAAAAAAGGCTGTTGGGGGCTAGGGAGTATCGAGTTGATCATTATACATGAAGAAATAACCAATTTCATCGTTTGGTTTATGTTTTACACGCGTTTTAAATTTTATTGCCGAAATCGCTTTTTCTCGCCGAGATAAGCACGTTTTCTGAAATGCCGCTCTCCCGTCACTCTGGTTAAAGTGTTATGAAAAAAAAGGCTGTTGGGGGCTAGGGAGTATCGAGTTGATCATTATACATGAAGAAATAACCAATTTCATCGTTTGGTTTATGTTTTACACGCGTTTTAAATTTTATTGCCGAAATCGCTTTTTCTCGCCGAGATAAGCACGTTTTCTGAAATGCCGCTCTCCCGTCACTCTGGTTAAAGTGTTATGAAAAAAAAGGCTGTTGGGGGCTAGGGAGTATCGAGTTGATCATTATACATGAAGAAATAACCAATTTCATCGTTTGGTTTATGTTTTACACGCGTTTTAAATTTTATTGCCGAAATCGCTTTTTCTCGCCGAGATAAGCACGTTTTCTGAAATGCCGCTCTCCCGTCACTCTGGTTAAAGTGTTATGAAAAAAAAGGCTGTTGGGGGCTAGGGAGTATCGAGTTGATCATTATACATGAAGAAATAACCAATTTCATCGTTTGGTTTATGTTTTACACGCGTTTTAAATTTTATTGCCGAAATCGCTTTTTCTCGCCGAGATAAGCACGTTTTCTGAAATGCCGCTCTCCCGTCACTCTGGTTAAAGTGTTATGAAAAAAAAGGCTGTTGGGGGCTAGGGAGTATCGAGTTGATCATTATACATGAAGAAATAACCAATTTCATCGTTTGGTTTATGTTTTACACGCGTTTTAAATTTTATTGCCGAAATCGCTTTTTCTCGCCGAGATAAGCACGTTTTCTGAAATGCCGCTCTCCCGTCACTCTGGTTAAAGTGTTATGAAAAAAAAGGCTGTTGGGGGCTAGGGAGTATCGAGTTGATCATTATACATGAAGAAATAACCAATTTCATCGTTTGGTTTATGTTTTACACGCGTTTTAAATTTTATTGCCGAAATCGCTTTTTCTCGCCGAGATAAGCACGTTTTCTGAAATGCCGCTCTCCCGTCACTCTGGTTAAAGTGTTATGAAAAAAAAGGCTGTTGGGGGCTAGGGAGTATCGAGTTGATCATTATACATGAAGAAATAACCAATTTCATCGTTTGGTTTATGTTTTACACGCGTTTTAAATTTTATTGCCGAAATCGCTTTTTCTCGCCGAGATAAGCACGTTTTCTGAAATGCCGCTCTCCCGTCACTCTGGTTAAAGTGTTATGAAAAAAAAGGCTGTTGGGGGCTAGGGAGTATCGAGTTGATCATTATACATGAAGAAATAACCAATTTCATCGTTTGGTTTATGTTTTACACGCGTTTTAAATTTTATTGCCGAAATCGCTTTTTCTCGCCGAGATAAGCACGTTTTCTGAAATGCCGCTCTCCCGTCACTCTGGTTAAAGTGTTATGAAAAAAAAGGCTGTTGGGGGCTAGGGAGTATCGAGTTGATCATTATACATGAAGAAATAACCAATTTCATCGTTTGGTTTATGTTTTACACGCGTTTTAAATTTTATTGCCGAAATCGCTTTTTCTCGCCGAGATAAGCACGTTTTCTGAAATGCCGCTCTCCCGTCACTCTGGTTAAAGTGTTATGAAAAAAAAGGCTGTTGGGGGCTAGGGAGTATCGAGTTGATCATTATACATGAAGAAATAACCAATTTCATCGTTTGGTTTATGTTTTACACGCGTTTTAAATTTTATTGCCGAAATCGCTTTTTCTCGCCGAGATAAGCACGTTTTCTGAAATGCCGCTCTCCCGTCACTCTGGTTAAAGTGTTATGAAAAAAAAGGCTGTTGGGGGCTAGGGAGTATCGAGTTGATCATTATACATGAAGAAATAACCAATTTCATCGTTTGGTTTATGTTTTACACGCGTTTTAAATTTTATTGCCGAAATCGCTTTTTCTCGCCGAGATAAGCACGTTTTCTGAAATGCCGCTCTCCCGTCACTCTGGTTAAAGTGTTATGAAAAAAAAGGCTGTTGGGGGCTAGGGAGTATCGAGTTGATCATTATACATGAAGAAATAACCAATTTCATCGTTTGGTTTATGTTTTACACGCGTTTTAAATTTTATTGCCGAAATCGCTTTTTCTCGCCGAGATAAGCACGTTTTCTGAAATGCCGCTCTCCCGTCACTCTGGTTAAAGTGTTATGAAAAAAAAGGCTGTTGGGGGCTAGGGAGTATCGAGTTGATCATTATACATGAAGAAATAACCAATTTCATCGTTTGGTTTATGTTTTACACGCGTTTTAAATTTTATTGCCGAAATCGCTTTTTCTCGCCGAGATAAGCACGTTTTCTGAAATGCCGCTCTCCCGTCACTCTGGTTAAAGTGTTATGAAAAAAAAGGCTGTTGGGGGCTAGGGAGTATCGAGTTGATCATTATACATGAAGAAATAACCAATTTCATCGTTTGGTTTATGTTTTACACGCGTTTTAAATTTTATTGCCGAAATCGCTTTTTCTCGCCGAGATAAGCACGTTTTCTGAAATGCCGCTCTCCCGTCACTCTGGTTAAAGTGTTATGAAAAAAAAGGCTGTTGGGGGCTAGGGAGTATCGAGTTGATCATTATACATGAAGAAATAACCAATTTCATCGTTTGGTTTATGTTTTACACGCGTTTTAAATTTTATTGCCGAAATCGCTTTTTCTCGCCGAGATAAGCACGTTTTCTGAAATGCCGCTCTCCCGTCACTCTGGTTAAAGTGTTATGAAAAAAAAGGCTGTTGGGGGCTAGGGAGTATCGAGTTGATCATTATACATGAAGAAATAACCAATTTCATCGTTTGGTTTATGTTTTACACGCGTTTTAAATTTTATTGCCGAAATCGCTTTTTCTCGCCGAGATAAGCACGTTTTCTGAAATGCCGCTCTCCCGTCACTCTGGTTAAAGTGTTATGAAAAAAAAGGCTGTTGGGGGCTAGGGAGTATCGAGTTGATCATTATACATGAAGAAATAACCAATTTCATCGTTTGGTTTATGTTTTACACGCGTTTTAAATTTTATTGCCGAAATCGCTTTTTCTCGCCGAGATAAGCACGTTTTCTGAAATGCCGCTCTCCCGTCACTCTGGTTAAAGTGTTATGAAAAAAAAGGCTGTTGGGGGCTAGGGAGTATCGAGTTGATCATTATACATGAAGAAATAACCAATTTCATCGTTTGGTTTATGTTTTACACGCGTTTTAAATTTTATTGCCGAAATCGCTTTTTCTCGCCGAGATAAGCACGTTTTCTGAAATGCCGCTCTCCCGTCACTCTGGTTAAAGTGTTATGAAAAAAAAGGCTGTTGGGGGCTAGGGAGTATCGAGTTGATCATTATACATGAAGAAATAACCAATTTCATCGTTTGGTTTATGTTTTACACGCGTTTTAAATTTTATTGCCGAAATCGCTTTTTCTCGCCGAGATAAGCACGTTTTCTGAAATGCCGCTCTCCCGTCACTCTGGTTAAAGTGTTATGAAAAAAAAGGCTGTTGGGGGCTAGGGAGTATCGAGTTGATCATTATACATGAAGAAATAACCAATTTCATCGTTTGGTTTATGTTTTACACGCGTTTTAAATTTTATTGCCGAAATCGCTTTTTCTCGCCGAGATAAGCACGTTTTCTGAAATGCCGCTCTCCCGTCACTCTGGTTAAAGTGTTATGAAAAAAAAGGCTGTTGGGGGCTAGGGAGTATCGAGTTGATCATTATACATGAAGAAATAACCAATTTCATCGTTTGGTTTATGTTTTACACGCGTTTTAAATTTTATTGCCGAAATCGCTTTTTCTCGCCGAGATAAGCACGTTTTCTGAAATGCCGCTCTCCCGTCACTCTGGTTAAAGTGTTATGAAAAAAAAGGCTGTTGGGGGCTAGGGAGTATCGAGTTGATCATTATACATGAAGAAATAACCAATTTCATCGTTTGGTTTATGTTTTACACGCGTTTTAAATTTTATTGCCGAAATCGCTTTTTCTCGCCGAGATAAGCACGTTTTCTGAAATGCCGCTCTCCCGTCACTCTGGTTAAAGTGTTATGAAAAAAAAGGCTGTTGGGGGCTAGGGAGTATCGAGTTGATCATTATACATGAAGAAATAACCAATTTCATCGTTTGGTTTATGTTTTACACGCGTTTTAAATTTTATTGCCGAAATCGCTTTTTCTCGCCGAGATAAGCACGTTTTCTGAAATGCCGCTCTCCCGTCACTCTGGTTAAAGTGTTATGAAAAAAAAGGCTGTTGGGGGCTAGGGAGTATCGAGTTGATCATTATACATGAAGAAATAACCAATTTCATCGTTTGGTTTATGTTTTACACGCGTTTTAAATTTTATTGCCGAAATCGCTTTTTCTCGCCGAGATAAGCACGTTTTCTGAAATGCCGCTCTCCCGTCACTCTGGTTAAAGTGTTATGAAAAAAAAGGCTGTTGGGGGCTAGGGAGTATCGAGTTGATCATTATACATGAAGAAATAACCAATTTCATCGTTTGGTTTATGTTTTACACGCGTTTTAAATTTTATTGCCGAAATCGCTTTTTCTCGCCGAGATAAGCACGTTTTCTGAAATGCCGCTCTCCCGTCACTCTGGTTAAAGTGTTATGAAAAAAAAGGCTGTTGGGGGCTAGGGAGTATCGAGTTGATCATTATACATGAAGAAATAACCAATTTCATCGTTTGGTTTATGTTTTACACGCGTTTTAAATTTTATTGCCGAAATCGCTTTTTCTCGCCGAGATAAGCACGTTTTCTGAAATGCCGCTCTCCCGTCACTCTGGTTAAAGTGTTATGAAAAAAAAGGCTGTTGGGGGCTAGGGAGTATCGAGTTGATCATTATACATGAAGAAATAACCAATTTCATCGTTTGGTTTATGTTTTACACGCGTTTTAAATTTTATTGCCGAAATCGCTTTTTCTCGCCGAGATAAGCACGTTTTCTGAAATGCCGCTCTCCCGTCACTCTGGTTAAAGTGTTATGAAAAAAAAGGCTGTTGGGGGCTAGGGAGTATCGAGTTGATCATTATACATGAAGAAATAACCAATTTCATCGTTTGGTTTATGTTTTACACGCGTTTTAAATTTTATTGCCGAAATCGCTTTTTCTCGCCGAGATAAGCACGTTTTCTGAAATGCCGCTCTCCCGTCACTCTGGTTAAAGTGTTATGAAAAAAAAGGCTGTTGGGGGCTAGGGAGTATCGAGTTGATCATTATACATGAAGAAATAACCAATTTCATCGTTTGGTTTATGTTTTACACGCGTTTTAAATTTTATTGCCGAAATCGCTTTTTCTCGCCGAGATAAGCACGTTTTCTGAAATGCCGCTCTCCGTCACTCTGGTTAAAGTGTTATGAAAAAAAAGGCTGTTGGGGGCTAGGGAGTATCGAGTTGATCATTATACATGAAGAAATAACCAATTTCATCGTTTGGTTTATGTTTTACACGCGTTTTAAATTTTATTGCCGAAATCGCTTTTTCTCGCCGAGATAAGCACGTTTTCTGAAATGCCGCTCTCCCGTCACTCTGGTTAAAGTGTTATGAAAAAAAAGGCTGTTGGGGGCTAGGGAGTATCGAGTTGATCATTATACATGAAGAAATAACCAATTTCATCGTTTGGTTTATGTTTTACACGCGTTTTAAATTTTATTGCCGAAATCGCTTTTTCTCGCCGAGATAAGCACGTTTTCTGAAATGCCGCTCTCCCGTCACTCTGGTTAAAGTGTTATGAAAAAAAAGGCTGTTGGGGGCTAGGGAGTATCGAGTTGATCATTATACATGAAGAAATAACCAATTTCATCGTTTGGTTTATGTTTTACACGCGTTTTAAATTTTATTGCCGAAATCGCTTTTTCTCGCCGAGATAAGCACGTTTTCTGAAATGCCGCTCTCCCGTCACTCTGGTTAAAGTGTTATGAAAAAAAAGGCTGTTGGGGGCTAGGGAGTATCGAGTTGATCATTATACATGAAGAAATAACCAATTTCATCGTTTGGTTTATGTTTTACACGCGTTTTAAATTTTATTGCCGAAATCGCTTTTTCTCGCCGAGATAAGCACGTTTTCTGAAATGCCGCTCTCCCGTCACTCTGGTTAAAGTGTTATGAAAAAAAAGGCTGTTGGGGGCTAGGGAGTATCGAGTTGATCATTATACATGAAGAAATAACCAATTTCATCGTTTGGTTTATGTTTTACACGCGTTTTAAATTTTATTGCCGAAATCGCTTTTTCTCGCCGAGATAAGCACGTTTTCTGAAATGCCGCTCTCCGTCACTCTGGTTAAAGTGTTATGAAAAAAAAGGCTGTTGGGGGCTAGGGAGTATCGAGTTGATCATTATACATGAAGAAATAACCAATTTCATCGTTTGGTTTATGTTTTACACGCGTTTTAAATTTTATTGCCGAAATCGCTTTTTCTCGCCGAGATAAGCACGTTTTCTGAAATGCCGCTCTCCGTCACTCTGGTTAAAGTGTTATGAAAAAAAAGGCTGTTGGGGGCTAGGGAGTATCGAGTTGATCATTATACATGAAGAAATAACCAATTTCATCGTTTGGTTTATGTTTTACACGCGTTTTAAATTTTATTGCCGAAATCGCTTTTTCTCGCCGAGATAAGCACGTTTTCTGAAATGCCGCTCTCCCGTCACTCTGGTTAAAGTGTTATGAAAAAAAAGGCTGTTGGGGGCTAGGGAGTATCGAGTTGATCATTATACATGAAGAAATAACCAATTTCATCGTTTGGTTTATGTTTTACACGCGTTTTAAATTTTATTGCCGAAATCGCTTTTTCTCGCCGAGATAAGCACGTTTTCTGAAATGCCGCTCTCCCGTCACTCTGGTTAAAGTGTTATGAAAAAAAAGGCTGTTGGGGGCTAGGGAGTATCGAGTTGATCATTATACATGAAGAAATAACCAATTTCATCGTTTGGTTTATGTTTTACACGCGTTTTAAATTTTATTGCCGAAATCGCTTTTTCTCGCCGAGATAAGCACGTTTTCTGAAATGCCGCTCTCCCGTCACTCTGGTTAAAGTGTTATGAAAAAAAAGGCTGTTGGGGGCTAGGGAGTATCGAGTTGATCATTATACATGAAGAAATAACCAATTTCATCGTTTGGTTTATGTTTTACACGCGTTTTAAATTTTATTGCCGAAATCGCTTTTTCTCGCCGAGATAAGCACGTTTTCTGAAATGCCGCTCTCCCGTCACTCTGGTTAAAGTGTTATGAAAAAAAAGGCTGTTGGGGGCTAGGGAGTATCGAGTTGATCATTATACATGAAGAAATAACCAATTTCATCGTTTGGTTTATGTTTTACACGCGTTTTAAATTTTATTGCCGAAATCGCTTTTTCTCGCCGAGATAAGCACGTTTTCTGAAATGCCGCTCTCCCGTCACTCTGGTTAAAGTGTTATGAAAAAAAGGCTGTTGGGGCTAGGGAGTATCGAGTTGATCATTATACATGAAGAAATAACCAATTTCATCGTTTGGTTTATGTTTTACACGCGTTTTAAATTTTATTGCCGAAATCGCTTTTTCTCGCCGAGATAAGCACGTTTTCTGAAATGCCGCTCTCCCGTCACTTCTGGTTAAAGTGTTATGAAAAAAAAGGCTGTTGGGGGCTAGGGAGTATCGAGTTGATCGTTATACATGAAGAAATAACCAATTTCATCGTTTGGTTTATGTTTTACACGCGTTTTAAATTTTATTGCCGAAATCGCTTTTTCTCGCCGAGATAAGCACGTTTTCTGAAATGCCGCTCTCCCGTCACTCTGGTTAAAGTGTTATGAAAAAAAAGGCTGTTGGGGGGCTAGGGGAGTATCGAGTTGACGTTATACATGAAGAAATAACCAATTTCATCGTTTGGTTTATGTTTTACACGCGTTTTAAATTTTATTGCCGAAATCGCTTTTTCTCGCCGAGATAAGCACGTTTTCTGAAATGCCGCTCTCCCGTCACTCTGGTTAAAGTGTTATGAAAAAAAAGGCTGTTGGGGGCTAGGGAGTATCGAGTTGATCATTATACATGAAGAAATAACCAATTTCATCGTTTGGTTTATGTTTTACACGCGTTTTAAATTTTATTGCCGAAATCGCTTTTTCTCGCCGAGATAAGCACGTTTTCTGAAATGCCGCTCTCCCGTCACTCTGGTTAAAGTGTTATGAAAAAAAAGGCTGTTGGGGGCTAGGGAGTATCGAGTTGATCATTATACATGAAGAAATAACCAATTTCATCGTTTGGTTTATGTTTTACACGCGTTTTAAATTTTATTGCCGAAATCGCTTTTTCTCGCCGAGATAAGCACGTTTTCTGAAATGCCGCTCTCCGTCACCCTGGTTAAAGTGTTATGAAAAAAAAGGCTGTTGGGGGCTAGGGAGTATCGAGTTGATCATTATACATGAAGAAATAACCAATTTCATCGTTTGGTTTATGTTTTACACGCGTTTTAAATTTTATTGCCGAAATCGCTTTTTCTCGCCGAGATAAGCACGTTTTCTGAAATGCCGCTCTCCGTCACTCTGGTTAAAGTGTTATGAAAAAAAAGGCTGTTGGGGGCTAGGGAGTATCGAGTTGATCATTATACATGAAGAAATAACCAATTTCATCGTTTGGTTTATGTTTTACACGCGTTTTAAATTTTATTGCCGAAATCGCTTTTTCTCGCCGAGATAAGCACGTTTTCTGAATGCCGCTCTCCCGTCACTCTGGTTAAAGTGTTATGAAAAAAAGGCTGTTGGGGGCTAGGGAGTATCGAGTTGATCGTTATACATGAAGAAATAACCAATTTCATCGTTTGGTTTATGTTTTACACGCGTTTTAAATGTTATTGCCGAAATCGCTTTTTCTCGCCGAGATAAGCATTTTCTGAAATGCCGCTCTCCCGTCACTCTGGTTAAAGTGTTATGAAAAAAAAGGCTGTTGGGGGCTAGGGAGTATCGAGTTGATCGTTATACATGAAGAAATAACCAATTTCATCATTTGGTTTATGTTTTACACGCGTTTTAAATTTTATTGCCGAAATCGCTTTTTCTCGCCGAGATAAGCACGTTTTCTGAAATGCCGCTCTCCCGTCACTCTGGTTAAAGTGTTATGAAAAAAAAGGCTGTTGGGGGCTAGGGAGTATCGAGTTGATCATTATACATGAAGAAATAACCAATTTCATCGTTTGGTTTATGTTTTACACGCGTTTTAAATTTTATTGCCGAAATCGCTTTTTCTCGCCGAGATAAGCACGTTTTCTGAAATGCCGCTCTCCCGTCACTCTGGTTAAAGTGTTATGAAAAAAAAGGCTGTTGGGGGCTAGGGAGTATCGAGTTGATCATTATACATGAAGAAATAACCAATTTCATCGTTTGGTTTATGTTTTACACGCGTTTTAAATTTTATTGCCGAAATCGCTTTTTCTCGCCGAGATAAGCACGTTTTCTGAAATGCCGCTCTCCCGTCACTCTGGTTAAAGTGTTATGAAAAAAAAGGCTGTTGGGGGCTAGGGAGTATCGAGTTGATCATTATACATGAAGAAATAACCAATTTCATCGTTTGGTTTATGTTTTACACGCGTTTTAAATTTTATTGCCGAAATCGCTTTTTCTCGCCGAGATAAGCACGTTTTCTGAAATGCCGCTCTCCCGTCACTCTGGTTAAAGTGTTATGAAAAAAAAGGCTGTTGGGGGCTAGGGAGTATCGAGTTGATCATTATACATGAAGAAATAACCAATTTCATCGTTTGGTTTATGTTTTACACGCGTTTTAAATTTTATTGCCGAAATCGCTTTTTCTCGCCGAGATAAGCACGTTTTCTGAAATGCCGCTCTCCTGTCACTCTGGTTAAAGTGTTATGAAAAAAAAGGCTGTTGGGGGCTAGGGAGTATCGAGTTGATCATTATACATGAAGAAATAACCAATTTCATCGTTTGGTTTATGTTTTACACGCGTTTTAAATTTTATTGCCGAAATCGCTTTTTCTCGCCGAGATAAGCACGTTTTCTGAAATGCCGCTCTCCCGTCACTCTGGTTAAAGTGTTATGAAAAAAAAGGCTGTTGGGGGCTAGGGAGTATCGAGTTGATCCTTATACATGAAGAAATAACCAATTTCATCGTTTGGTTTATGTTTTACACGCGTTTTAAATTTTATTGCCGAAATCGCTTTTTCTCGCCGAGATAAGCACGTTTTCTGAAATGCCGCTCTCCCGTCACTCTGGTTAAAGTGTTATGAAAAAAAAGGCTGTTGGGGGCTAGGGAGTATCGAGTTGATCATTATACATGAAGAAATAACCAATTTAATCGTTTGGTTTATGTTTTACACGCGTTTTAAATTTTATTGCCGAAATCGCTTTTTCTCGCCGAGATAAGCACGTTTTCTGAAATGCCGCTCTCCCGTCACTCTGGTTAAAGTGTTATGAAAAAAAAGGCTGTTGGGGGCTAGGGAGTATTGAGTTGATCATTATACATGAAGAAATAACCAATTTCATCGTTTGGTTTATGTTTTACACGCGTTTTAAATTTTATTGCCGAAATCGCTTTTTCTCGCCGAGATAAGCACGTTTTCTGAAATGCCGCTCTCCCGTCACTCTGGTTAAAGTGTTATGAAAAAAAAGGCTGTTGGGGGCTAGGGAGTATCGAGTTGATCATTATACATGAAGAAATAACCAATTTCATCGTTTGGTTTATGTTTTACACGCGTTTTAAATTTTATTGCCGAAATCGCTTTTTCTCGCCGATAAGCACGTTTTCTGAAATGCCGCTCTCCCGTCACTCTGGTTAAAGTGTTATGAAAAAAAAGGCTGTTGGGGGCTAGGGAGTATCGAGTTGATCATTATACATGAAGAAATAACCAATTTCATCGTTTGGTTTATGTTTTACACGCGTTTTAAATTTTATTGCCGAAATCGCTTTTTCTCGCCGAGATAAGCACGTTTTCTGAAATGCCGCTCTCCCGTCACTCTGGTTAAAGTGTTATGAAAAAAAAGGCTGTTGGGGGCTAGGGAGTATCGAGTTGATCATTATACATGAAGAAATAACCAATTTCATCGTTTGGTTTATGTTTTACACGCGTTTTAAATTTTATTGCCGAAATCGCTTTTTCTCGCCGAGATAAGCACGTTTTCTGAAATGCCGCTCTCCCGTCACTCTGGTTAAAGTGTTATGAAAAAAAAGGCTGTTGGGGGCTAGGGAGTATCGAGTTGATCATTATACATGAAGAAATAACCAATTTCATCGTTTGGTTTATGTTTTACACGCGTTTTAAATTTTATTGCCGAAATCGCTTTTTCTCGCCGAGATAAGCACGTTTTCTGAAATGCCGCTCTCCCGTCACTCTGGTTAAAGTGTTATGAAAAAAAAGGCTGTTGGGGGCTAGGGAGTATCGAGTTGATCATTATACATGAAGAAATAACCAATTTCATCGTTTGGTTTATGTTTTACACGCGTTTTAAATTTTATTGCCGAAATCGCTTTTTCTCGCCGAGATAAGCACGTTTTCTGAAATGCCGCTCTCCCGTCACTCTGGTTAAAGTGTTATGAAAAAAAAGGCTGTTGGGGGCTAGGGAGTATCGAGTTGATCATTATACATGAAGAAATAACCAATTTCATCGTTTGGTTTATGTTTTACACGCGTTTTAAATTTTATTGCCGAAATCGCTTTTTCTCGCCGAGATAAGCACGTTTTCTGAAATGCCGCTCTCCCGTCACTCTGGTTAAAGTGTTATGAAAAAAAAGGCTGTTGGGGGCTAGGGAGTATCGAGTTGATCATTATACATGAAGAAATAACCAATTTCATCATTTGGTTTATGTTTTACACGCGTTTTAAATTTTATTGCCGAAATCGCTTTTTCTCGCCGAGATAAGCACGTTTTCTGAAATGCCGCTCTCCCGTCACTCTGGTTAAAGTGTTATGAAAAAAAAGGCTGTTGGGGGCTAGGGAGTATCGAGTTGATCCTTATACATGAAGAAATAACCAATTTCATCGTTTGGTTTATGTTTTACACGCGTTTTAAATTTTATTGCCGAAATCGCTTTTTCTCGCCGAGATAAGCACGTTTTCTGAAATGCCGCTCTCCCGTCACTCTGGTTAAAGTGTTATGAAAAAAAAGGCTGTTGGGGGCTAGGGAGTATCGAGTTGATCATTATACATGAAGAAATAACCAATTTAATCGTTTGGTTTATGTTTTACACGCGTTTTAAATTTTATTGCCGAAATCGCTTTTTC
This sequence comes from Syngnathus leptorhynchus, assembly GCF_054491065.1. NCBI lineage: Eukaryota > Metazoa > Chordata > Actinopteri > Syngnathiformes > Syngnathidae > Syngnathus > Syngnathus leptorhynchus. The sequence goes on from NW_028232060.1 coordinate 320,966, forward strand.
TCGCCGAGATAAGCACGTTTTCTGAAATGCCGCTCTCCCGTCACTCTGGTTAAAGTGTTATGAAAAAAAAGGCTGTTGGGGGCTAGGGAGTATCGAGTTGATCATTATACATGAAGAAATAACCAATTTCATCGTTTGGTTTATGTTTTACACGCGTTTTAAATTTTATTGCCGAAATCGCTTTTTCTCGCCGAGATAAGCACGTTTTCTGAAATGCCGCTCTCCTGTCACTCTGGTTAAAGTGTTATGAAAAAAAAGGCTGTTGGGGGCTAGGGAGTATCGAGTTGATCATTATACATGAAGAAATAACCAATTTCATCGTTTGGTTTATGTTTTACACGCGTTTTAAATTTTATTGCCGAAATCGCTTTTTCTCGCCGATAAGCACGTTTTCTGAAATGCCGCTCTCCCGTCACTCTGGTTAAAGTGTTATGAAAAAAAAGGCTGTTGGGGGCTAGGGAGTATCGAGTTGATCATTATACATGAAGAAATAACCAATTTCATCGTTTGGTTTATGTTTTACACACGTTTTAAATTTTATTGCCGAAATCGCTTTTTCTCGCCGAGATAAGCACGTTTTCTGAAATGCCGCTCTCCCGTCACTCTGGTTAAAGTGTTATGAAAAAAAAGGCTGTTGGGGGCTAGGGAGTATCGAGTTGATCATTATACATGAAGAAATAACCAATTTCATCGTTTGGTTTATGTTTTACACGCGTTTTAAATTTTATTGCCGAAATCGCTTTTTCTCGCCGAGATAAGCACGTTTTCTGAAATGCCGCTCTCCCGTCACTCTGGTTAAAGTGTTATGAAAAAAAAGGCTGTTGGGGGCTAGGGAGTATCGAGTTGATCATTATACATGAAGAAATAACCAATTTCATCGTTTGGTTTATGTTTTACACGCGTTTTAAATTTTATTGCCGAAATCGCTTTTTCTCGCCGAGATAAGCACGTTTTCTGAAATGCCGCTCTCCCGTCACTCTGGTTAAAGTGTTATGAAAAAAAAGGCTGTTGGGGGCTAGGGAGTATCGAGTTGATCATTATACATGAAGAAATAACCAATTTCATCGTTTGGTTTATGTTTTACACGCGTTTTAAATTTTATTGCCGAAATCGCTTTTTCTCGCCGAGATAAGCACGTTTTCTGAAATGCCGCTCTCCCGTCACTCTGGTTAAAGTGTTATGAAAAAAAAGGCTGTTGGGGGCTAGGGAGTATCGAGTTGATCATTATACATGAAGAAATAACCAATTTCATCGTTTGGTTTATGTTTTACACGCGTTTTAAATTTTATTGCCGAAATCGCTTTTTCTCGCCGAGATAAGCACGTTTTCTGAAATGCCGCTCTCCCGTCACTCTGGTTAAAGTGTTATGAAAAAAAAGGCTGTTGGGGGCTAGGGAGTATCGAGTTGATCATTATACATGAAGAAATAACCAATTTCATCGTTTGGTTTATGTTTTACACGCGTTTTAAATTTTATTGCCGAAATCGCTTTTTCTCGCCGAGATAAGCACGTTTTCTGAAATGCCGCTCTCCCGTCACTCTGGTTAAAGTGTTATGAAAAAAAAGGCTGTTGGGGGCTAGGGAGTATCGAGTTGATCATTATACATGAAGAAATAACCAATTTCATCGTTTGGTTTATGTTTTACACGCGTTTTAAATTTTATTGCCGAAATCGCTTTTTCTCGCCGAGATAAGCACGTTTTCTGAAATGCCGCTCTCCCGTCACTCTGGTTAAAGTGTTATGAAAAAAAAGGCTGTTGGGGGCTAGGGAGTATCGAGTTGATCATTATACATGAAGAAATAACCAATTTCATCGTTTGGTTTATGTTTTACACGCGTTTTAAATTTTATTGCCGAAATCGCTTTTTCTCGCCGAGATAAGCACGTTTTCTGAAATGCCGCTCTCCCGTCACTCTGGTTAAAGTGTTATGAAAAAAAAGGCTGTTGGGGGCTAGGGAGTATCGAGTTGATCATTATACATGAAGAAATAACCAATTTCATCGTTTGGTTTATGTTTTACACGCGTTTTAAATTTTATTGCCGAAATCGCTTTTTCTCGCCGAGATAAGCACGTTTTCTGAAATGCCGCTCTCCCGTCACTCTGGTTAAAGTGTTATGAAAAAAAAGGCTGTTGGGGGCTAGGGAGTATCGAGTTGATCATTATACATGAAGAAATAACCAATTTCATCGTTTGGTTTATGTTTTACACGCGTTTTAAATTTTATTGCCGAAATCGCTTTTTCTCGCCGAGATAAGCACGTTTTCTGAAATGCCGCTCTCCCGTCACTCTGGTTAAAGTGTTATGAAAAAAAAGGCTGTTGGGGGCTAGGGAGTATCGAGTTGATCATTATACATGAAGAAATAACCAATTTCATCGTTTGGTTTATGTTTTACACGCGTTTTAAATTTTATTGCCAAAATCGCTTTTTCTCGCCGAGATAAGCACGTTTTCTGAAATGCCGCTCTCCCGTCACTCTGGTTAAAGTGTTATGAAAAAAAAGGCTGTTGGGGGCTAGGGAGTATCGAGTTGATCATTATACATGAAGAAATAACCAATTTCATCGTTTGGTTTATGTTTTACACGCGTTTTAAATTTTATTGCCGAAATCGCTTTTTCTCGCCGAGATAAGCACGTTTTCTGAAATGCCGCTCTCCCGTCACTCTGGTTAAAGTGTTATGAAAAAAAAGGCTGTTGGGGGCTAGGGAGTATCGAGTTGATCATTATACATGAAGAAATAACCAATTTCATCGTTTGGTTTATGTTTTACACGCGTTTTAAATTTTATTGCCGAAATCGCTTTTTCTCGCCGAGATAAGCACGTTTTCTGAAATGCCGCTCTCCCGTCACTCTGGTTAAAGTGTTATGAAAAAAAAGGCTGTTGGGGGCTAGGGAGTATCGAGTTGATCATTATACATGAAGAAATAACCAATTTCATCGTTTGGTCTATGTTTTACACGCGTTTTAAATTTTATTGCCGAAATCGCTTTTTCTCGCCGAGATAAGCACGTTTTCTGAAATGCCGCTCTCCCGTCACTCTGGTTAAAGTGTTATGAAAAAAAAGGCTGTTGGGGGCTAGGGAGTATCGAGTTGATCATTATACATGAAGAAATAACCAATTTCATCGTTTGGTTTATGTTTTACACGCGTTTTAAATTTTATTGCCAAAATCGCTTTTTCTCGCCGAGATAAGCACGTTTTCTGAAATGCCGCTCTCCCGTCACTCTGGTTAAAGTGTTATGAAAAAAAAGGCTGTTGGTGGCTAGGGAGTATCGAGTTGATCATTATACATGAAGAAATAACCAATTTCATCGTTTGGTTTATGTTTTACACGCGTTTTAAATTTTATTGCCGAAATCGCTTTTTCTCGCCGAGATAAGCACGTTTTCTGAAATGCCGCTCTCCCGTCACTCTGGTTAAAGTGTTATGAAAAAAAAGGCTGTTGGGGGCTAGGGAGTATCGAGTTGATCATTATACATGAAGAAATAACCAATTTCATCGTTTGGTTTATGTTTTACACGCGTTTTAAATTTTATTGCCGAAATCGCTTTTTCTCGCCGAGATAAGCACGTTTTCTGAAATGCCGCTCTCCCGTCACTCTGGTTAAAGTGTTATGAAAAAAAAGGCTGTTGGGGGCTAGGGAGTATCGAGTTGATCATTATACATGAAGAAATAACCAATTTCATCGTTTGGTTTATGTTTTACACGCGTTTTAAATTTTATTGCCGAAATCGCTTTTTCTCGCCGAGATAAGCACGTTTTCTGAAATGCCGCTCTCCCGTCACTCTGGTTAAAGTGTTATGAAAAAAAAGGCTGTTGGGGGCTAGGGAGTATCGAGTTGATCATTATACATGAAGAAATAACCAATTTCATCGTTTGGTTTATGTTTTACACGCGTTTTAAATTTTATTGCCGAAATCGCTTTTTCTCGCCGAGATAAGCACGTTTTCTGAAATGCCGCTCTCCCGTCACTCTGGTTAAAGTGTTATGAAAAAAAAGGCTGTTGGGGGCTAGGGAGTATCGAGTTGATCATTATACATGAAGAAATAACCAATTTCATCGTTTGGTTTATGTTTTACACGCGTTTTAAATTTTATTGCCGAAATCGCTTTTTCTCGCCGAGATAAGCACGTTTTCTGAAATGCCGCTCTCCCGTCACTCTGGTTAAAGTTTTATGAAAAAAAAGGCTGTTGGGGGCTAGGGAGTATCGAGTTGATCATTATACATGAAGAAATAACCAATTTCATCGTTTGGTTTATGTTTTACACGCGTTTTAAATTTTATTGCCGAAATCGCTTTTTCTCGCCGAGATAAGCACGTTTTCTGAAATGCCGCTCTCCCGTCACTCTAGTTAAAGTGTTATGAAAAAAAAGGCTGTTGGGGGCTAGGGAGTATCGAGTTGATCATTATACATGAAGAAATAACCAATTTCATCGTTTGGTTTATGTTTTACACGCGTTTTAAATTTTATTGCCGAAATCGCTTTTTCTCGCCGAGATAAGCACGTTTTCTGAAATGCCGCTCTCCCGTCACTCTGGTTAAAGTGTTATGAAAAAAAAGGCTGTTGGGGGCTAGGGAGTATCGAGTTGATCATTATACATGAAGAAATAACCAATTTCATCGTTTGGTTTATGTTTTACACTTGTTTTAAATTTTATTGCCAAAATCGCTTTTTCTCGCCGAGATAAGCACGTTTTCTGAAATGCCGCTCTCCCGTCACTCTGGTTAAAGTGTTATGAAAAAAAAGGCTGTTGGGGGCTAGGGAGTATCGAGTTGATCATTATACATGAAGAAATAACCAATTTCATCGTTTGGTTTATGTTTTACACGCGTTTTAAATTTTATTGCCGAAATCGCTTTTTCTCGCCGAGATAAGCACGTTTTCTGAAATGCCGCTCTCCCGTCACTCTGGTTAAAGTGTTATGAAAAAAAAGGCTGTTGGGGGCTAGGGAGTATCGAGTTGATCATTATACATGAAGAAATAACCAATTTCATCGTTTGGTTTATGTTTTACACGCGTTTTAAATTTTATTGCCGAAATCGCTTTTTCTCGCCGAGATAAGCACGTTTTCTGAAATGCCGCTCTCCCGTCACTCTGGTTAAAGTGTTATGAAAAAAAAGGCTGTTGGGGGCTAGGGAGTATCGAGTTGATCATTATACATGAAGAAATAACCAATTTCATCGTTTGGTTTATGTTTTACACGCGTTTTAAATTTTATTGCCGAAATCGCTTTTTCTCGCCGAGATAAGCACGTTTTCTGAAATGCCGCTCTCCCGTCACTCTGGTTAAAGTGTTATGAAAAAAAAGGCTGTTGGGGGCTAGGGAGTATCGAGTTGATCATTATACATGAAGAAATAACCAATTTCATCGTTTGGTTTATGTTTTACACGCGTTTTAAATTTTATTGCCGAAATCGCTTTTTCTCGCCGAGATAAGCACGTTTTCTGAAATGCCGCTCTCCCGTCACTCTGGTTAAAGTGTTATGAAAAAAAAGGCTGTTGGGGGCTAGGGAGTATCGAGTTGATCATTATACATGAAGAAATAACCAATTTCATCGTTTGGTTTATGTTTTACACGCGTTTTAAATTTTATTGCCGAAATCGCTTTTTCTCGCCGAGATAAGCACGTTTTCTGAAATGCCGCTCTCCCGTCACTCTGGTTAAAGTGTTATGAAAAAAAAGGCTGTTGGGGGCTAGGGAGTATCGAGTTGATCATTATACATGAAGAAATAACCAATTTCATCGTTTGGTTTATGTTTTACACGCGTTTTAAATTTTATTGCCGAAATCGCTTTTTCTCGCCGAGATAAGCACGTTTTCTGAAATGCCGCTCTCCCGTCACTCTGGTTAAAGTGTTATGAAAAAAAAGGCTGTTGGGGGCTAGGGAGTATCGAGTTGATCATTATACATGAAGAAATAACCAATTTCATCGTTTGGTTTATGTTTTACACGCGTTTTAAATTTTATTGCCGAAATCGCTTTTTCTCGCCGAGATAAGCACGTTTTCTGAAATGCCGCTCTCCCGTCACTCTGGTTAAAGTGTTATGAAAAAAAAGGCTGTTGGGGGCTAGGGAGTATCGAGTTGAACATTATACATGAAGAAATAACCAATTTCATCGTTTGGTTTATGTTTTACACGAGTTTTAAATTTTATTGCCGAAATCGCTTTTTCTCGCCGAGATAAGCACGTTTTCTGAAATGCCGCTCTCCCGTCACTCTGGTTAAAGTGTTATGAAAAAAAAGGCTGTTGGGGGCTAGGGAGTATCGAGTTGATCATTATACATGAAGAAATAACCAATTTCATCGTTTGGTTTATGTTTTACACGCGTTTTAAATTTTATTGCCGAAATCGCTTTTTCTCGCCGAGATAAGCACGTTTTCTGAAATGCCGCTCTCCCGTCACTCTGGTTAAAGTGTTATGAAAAAAAAGGCTGTTGGGGGCTAGGGAGTATCGAGTTGATCATTATACATGAAGAAATAACCAATTTCATCGTTTGGTTTATGTTTTACACGCGTTTTAAATTTTATTGCCGAAATCGCTTTTTCTCGCCGAGATAAGCACGTTTTCTGAAATGCCGCTCTCCCGTCACTCTGGTTAAAGTGTTATGAAAAAAAAGGCTGTTGGGGGCTAGGGAGTATCGAGTTGATCATTATACATGAAGAAATAACCAATTTCATCGTTTGGTTTATGTTTTACACGCGTTTTAAATTTTATTGCCAAAATCGCTTTTTCTCGCCGAGATAAGCACGTTTTCTGAAATGCCGCTCTCCCGTCACTCTGGTTAAAGTGTTATGAAAAAAAAGGCTGTTGGGGGCTAGGGAGTATCGAGTTGATCATTATACATGAAGAAATAACCAATTTCATCGTTTGGTTTATGTTTTACACGCGTTTTAAATTTTATTGCCGAAATCGCTTTTTCTCGCCGAGATAAGCACGTTTTCTGAAATGCCGCTCTCCCGTCACTCTGGTTAAAGTGTTATGAAAAAAAAGGCTGTTGGGGGCTAGGGAGTATCGAGTTGATCATTATACATGAAGAAATAACCAATTTCATCGTTTGGTTTATGTTTTACACGCGTTTTAAATTTTATTGCCGAAATCGCTTTTTCTCGCCGAGATAAGCACGTTTTCTGAAATGCCGCTCTCCCGTCACTCTGGTTAAAGTGTTATGAAAAAAAAGGCTGTTGGGGGCTAGGGAGTATCGAGTTGATCATTATACATGAAGAAATAACCAATTTCATCGTTTGGTTTATGTTTTACACGCGTTTTAAATTTTATTGCCGAAATCGCTTTTTCTCGCCGAGATAAGCACGTTTTCTGAAATGCCGCTCTCCCGTCACTCTGGTTAAAGTGTTATGAAAAAAAAGGCTGTTGGGGGCTAGGGAGTATCGAGTTGATCATTATACATGAAGAAATAACCAATTTCATCGTTTGGTTTATGTTTTACACGCGTTTTAAATTTTATTGCCGAAATCGCTTTTTCTCGCCGAGATAAGCACGTTTTCTGAAATGCCGCTCTCCCGTCACTCTGGTTAAAGTGTTATGAAAAAAAAGGCTGTTGGGGGCTAGGGAGTATCGAGTTGATCATTATACATGAAGAAATAACCAATTTCATCGTTTGGTTTATGTTTTACACGCGTTTTAAATTTTATTGCCGAAATCGCTTTTTCTCGCCGAGATAAGCACGTTTTCTGAAATGCCGCTCTCCCGTCACTCTGGTTAAAGTGTTATGAAAAAAAAGGCTGTTGGGGGCTAGGGAGTATCGAGTTGATCATTATACATGAAGAAATAACCAATTTCATCGTTTGGTTTATGTTTTACACGCGTTTTAAATTTTATTGCCGAAATCGCTTTTTCTCGCCGAGATAAGCACGTTTTCTGAAATGCCGCTCTCCCGTCACTCTGGTTAAAGTGTTATGAAAAAAAAGGCTGTTGGGGGCTAGGGAGTATCGAGTTGATCATTATACATGAAGAAATAACCAATTTCATCGTTTGGTTTATGTTTTACACGCGTTTTAAATTTTATTGCCGAAATCGCTTTTTCTCGCCGAGATAAGCACGTTTTCTGAAATGCCGCTCTCCCGTCACTCTGGTTAAAGTGTTATGAAAAAAAAGGCTGTTGGGGGCTAGGGAGTATCGAGTTGATCATTATACATGAAGAAATAACCAATTTCATCGTTTGGTTTATGTTTTACACGCGTTTTAAATTTTATTGCCGAAATCGCTTTTTCTCGCCGAGATAAGCACGTTTTCTGAAATGCCGCTCTCCCGTCACTCTGGTTAAAGTGTTATGAAAAAAAAGGCTGTTGGGGGCTAGGGAGTATCGAGTTGATCATTATACATGAAGAAATAACCAATTTCATCGTTTGGTTTATGTTTTACACGCGTTTTAAATTTTATTGCCGAAATCGCTTTTTCTCGCCGAGATAAGCACGTTTTCTGAAATGCCGCTCTCCCGTCACTCTGGTTAAAGTGTTATGAAAAAAAAGGCTGTTGGGGGCTAGGGAGTATCGAGTTGATCATTATACATGAAGAAATAACCAATTTCATCGTTTGGTTTATGTTTTACACGCGTTTTAAATTTTATTGCCGAAATCGCTTTTTCTCGCCGAGATAAGCACGTTTTCTGAAATGCCGCTCTCCCGTCACTCTGGTTAAAGTGTTATGAAAAAAAAGGCTGTTGGGGGCTAGGGAGTATCGAGTTGAACATTATACATGAAGAAATAACCAATTTCATCGTTTGGTTTATGTTTTACACGCGTTTTAAATTTTATTGCCGAAATCGCTTTTTCTCGCCGAGATAAGCACGTTTTCTGAAATGCCGCTCTCCCGTCACTCTGGTTAAAGTGTTATGAAAAAAAAGGCTGTTGGGGGCTAGGGAGTATCGAGTTGATCATTATACATGAAGAAATAACCAATTTCATCGTTTGGTTTATGTTTTACACGCGTTTTAAATTTTATTGCCGGAATCGCTTTTTCTCGCCGAGATAAGCACGTTTTCTGAAATGCCGCTCTCCCGTCACTCTGGTTAAAGTGTTATGAAAAAAAAGGCTGTTGGGGGCTAGGGAGTATCGAGTTGAACATTATACATGAAGAAATAACCAATTTCATCGTTTGGTTTATGTTTTACACATGTTTTAAATTTTATTGCCGAAATCGCTTTTTCTCGCCGAGATAAGCACGTTTTCTGAAATGCCGCTCTCCCGTCACTCTGGTTAAAGTGTTATGAAAAAAAGGCTGTTGGGGGCTAGGGAGTATCGAGTTGATCATTATACATGAAGAAATAACCAATTTCATCGTTTGGTTTATGTTTTACACGCGTTTTAAATTTTATTGCCAAAATCGCTTTTTCTCGCCGAGATAAGCACGTTTTCTGAAATGCCGCTCTCCCGTCACTCTGGTTAAAGTGTTATGAAAAAAAAAGGCTGTTGGGGGCTAGGGAGTATCGAGTTGATCATTATACATGAAGAAATAACCAATTTCATCGTTTGGTTTATGTTTTACACGCGTTTTAAATTTTATTGCCGAAATCGCTTTTTCTCGCCGAGATAAGCACGTTTTCTGAAATGCCGCTCTCCCGTCACTCTGGTTAAAGTGTTATGAAAAAAAAGGCTGTTGGGGGCTAGGGAGTATCGAGTTGATCATTATACATGAAGAAATAACCAATTTCATCGTTTGGTTTATGTTTTACACGCGTTTTAAATTTTATTGCCGAAATCGCTTTTTCTCGCCGAGATAAGCACGTTTTCTGAAATGCCGCTCTCCCGTCACTCTGGTTAAAGTGTTATGAAAAAAAAGGCTGTTGGGGGCTAGGGAGTATTGAGTTGATCATTATACATGAAGAAATAACCAATTTCATCGTTTGGTTTATGTTTTACACGCGTTTTAAATTTTATTGCCGAAATCGCTTTTTCTCGCCGAGATAAGCACGTTTTCTGAAATGCCGCTCTCCCGTCACTCTGGTTAAAGTGTTATGAAAAAAAAGGCTGTTGGGGGCTAGGGAGTATCGAGTTGATCATTATACATGAAGAAATAACCAATTTCATCGTTTGGTTTATGTTTTACACGATGCTGAGCTCCAGCTGGAAGTGTAAAAAGAACCGGGCTGGTTAAAAAAAGAACCGGGCGACCCGGTAAAATTGCTTAGCCGGGGCTCTGGAAGCCTAACACGGCGTGATCTTGTCCAAAAAGCCGCTGCTGAGCTCCAGCTGGAAGTGTAAAAAGAACCGGGCTGGTTAAAAAAAAGAACCGGGCGGCCCGGTAAAATTGCTTAGCCGGGGCTCTGGAAGCCTAACCCGGCGTGATACTGTGCAAAAAGCCGCTGCTGAGCTCCAGCTGGAAGTGTAAAAAAAACCGGGCTGGTTAAAAAAAAGAACCGGGCGACCCTGTAAAATTGCTTAGCCGGGGCTCTGGAAGCCTAACACGGCGTGATCTTGTCCAAAAACCCGCTGCTGAGCTCCAGCTGGAAGTGTAAAAAGAACCGGGCTGGTTAAAAAAAAGAACCGGGCGGGCCGGTAAAATTGCTTAGCCGGGGCTCTGGAAGCCTAACACGGCGTGATCTTGTCCAAAAAGCCGCTCGTGAGCTCCAGCTGGAAGTGTAAAAAGAACCGGGCTGGTTCAAAAAAAGAACCGGGCGGCCCGGTAGAATTGCTTAGCCGAGGTCCTGGAAGCCTAACCCGGCGTGATCTTGCGCAAAAAGCCGCTGCTGAGCTCCAGCTGGAAGTGTAAAAAGAACCGGGCTGGTTCAAAAAAAGAACCGGGCGGCCCGGTAAAATTGCTTAGCCGGGGTCCTGGAAGCCTAACGCGGCGTGATCTTGCCCGAAAGTCGGCCTCTATACTTCCATATTAGGTACCAGGTGCTCAGAGCCAACTTGGCAAAAAATTTCTAAGTGCCCACGGCTCTGCGGGGATTGTGGGTCCGACCCGCGCCGGTTCTCCAGCCGGCCTAAAATAACGCAAAACCAGCCTCTCCCCTGGAGCTCACAGCCAAAGGCGAAACTTTTCTAAGTGCCTACGGCTCTGCGGGCTTTTGAGTCCGCCCCGCGCCGGTTCGTCGGTCGGCCTCAAAAAGCGAAAAATCAGCCTCTCTCCCTGGAGCTCGACTCGAGTTGATCATTATACATGAAGAAATAACCAATTTCATCGTTTGGTTTATGTTTTACACGCGTTTTAAATTTTATTGCCGAAATCGCTTTTTCTCGCCGAGATAAGCACGTTTTCTGAAATGCC